>NC_091574.1:29956501-29984001 GCF_042767895.1 Penaeus vannamei | reverse complement strand
ATCTGTCTGTAACAATCTCAAGAACGAAAGCAGATATAGACATCAATGTTCCTGTTGTGTGTGTGTGTGTGTGTGTGTGTGTGTGTGTGTGTGTGTGTGTGTGTGTGTGTGTGTGTGTGTGTGTGTGTGTGTGTGTGTGTGTGTGTGTGTGTGTGTGTGTGTGTGTGTGTAAATTTACATACACACATTCGATATATATATATATATTGGTCCTTAGATTTTCCAATAATTACACCTCAACATTTCTCCGCGGCACACAAAGAAACGAAAGACTCTAAACAGATGTTCAACCTTCTTCAAAACATCGCCACGAGATTGTTCTTGAAGTCAGTAACAACGACATCTAGGTTCTTGGAGACTGCGATGCCCGATACCCATCCGAACTCACCATGGCAGTTCCCCCGCGTGCCCAGGTATCTGAAAGGAGATGTTGAGAAAAGGTGAAATACGTGGATTTATTTGCTGGTTGAATTTGGTGGAGGTATGTCTGTTGGGTTGGTGGATTCTTGTTTTTTTGTTGTTGTTGCAATACGAAAAGCGAATTGAAGTAATAAATTGCCATACGCACTTATATTGTACATCTAAATAAAATGTACAGGCACACACATACACAAATGAATATGCATACATACATATACATATATAATATATATACATAAACACACACACACACGCACACACACACACACACACACACACACACACACACACACACACACACACACACACACACACACACACACACAAATGAATATATATGCATATAAATAGATAGATATAAGCACACATAAGTAAAACGAAATACATACCATATGCGCATTTGTCACTTCATGCAACGCAATTACTCACGACCCAATGTTTACGATCGAGATAAGTAGTTTTAATATACTATGACTCTTTAAAGTATGTTTATATTGCTCTTGGCTGTCAGGGGATGAGTTTATTAATACATCCCGGCATCATATCGAAGTGTAATTTGTTTTTTTTAATGTCTTCATTTCCTTTTCTTTGCTTCTCGTTTCTTTCATGTTTACCGTTCCTCTTTCTCATTTCCATTCCTCTCTTGTTTTTCCCTTCCTTTCCATCCTGCATTTTCTTGACATAATTTTTTCTTCTTCTTAACTTCCTCTTCATTATCAATCATTACCAAACATTCTCAACACCATCGTCAGCATTATCATTACCACCATCAGCACCATATCCATTCTCATCATCATCATCATCAAACATCAGCCTCATCATCATCATTCTCATCATTACCACCATCATCACCGAACATCATTTTCCTCATCACTATCGCCAAAATCATCACCACGAAACATCATTCTCATTCTCACCATCACCAAAATCATCATTTTCATCATCATTACCACCATCATTCCCATCACCACCACTACCGAAATCACCACCACCAAACATCATTCTCATCACCATCAAAATGATCACCAAACATTGTTCTCATCACCACCAAACATCATTCTCATCATCACCACCAAAATCATCACCAAACATTATTCTCATCACCATCATCAAACATTCGCCTTAGCCTCATCATCATTACCACCATCACCACCAAACATCATTCTCACCATCACCAAAAATCACCACCACACATTCTCATCACCATCAAACCCCATCACCACCAAAAATCACTCATTCTCATCACCACACATTCTCACCATCACCAAAATCACCACCACACATTCCCATCACCATCAAACCCCATCACCACCAAAAATCACTCATTCTCATCACCACACATTCTCATCATCAACAAAAATCACCACCACACATTCTCATCATCACCAAACCCCATCACCACCAAAAATCACTCATTCTCATCATCACCAAAAATCACCACCACACATTCCCATCACCATCAAACCCCATCACCACCAAACATCACTCATTCTCATCATCAACAAAAATCACCACCACCAAACACCATTCCCACCACCACCACCAACCCCCCCCCCCCACCAAACCCCACCCGACCCCTAGCCTCACCTCACGAAATTCCCATTGGGTCTGAACACCTGCACTCGCCCGTTGCCCGAATCGCCGACCAGGATGAATCCCTCGGCGTCAACGGCTATGCACTCCGGGGATTCGAACTGGCCCTTGTGCTGCCCGCGGGATCCGAACATCAGGATCCTCTCGCCCGTCGCCCCGTCGAACACCTGGAGAAGGGGGTGAGGGAGGGAGGGTTAGTGGAGGGGTGGGGGGTTGGGGGGTAGGAGGGGGATGGGGTTGGGGGGAGGGTTGGGTAGGAGGGGGATGGGGGTGAGGGAGGGTTGGGTAGGAGGGGAATGGGGGTGGGGGGAGGGTTGGGTAGGAGAGGGGGGTGGATGGAGGGGTGTCGTGTGTGGGGGTAGGATGGGAGGGGGTGCCGTGTGTGTGTGTGTGTGTGTGTGTGTGTGTGTGTGTGTGTGTGTGTGTGTGTGTGTGTGTGTGTGTGTGTGTGTGTGTGTGTGTGTGTGTTTACATATGTATCTTATATATACATATACATATATATATAATTTATTTATCCATAATTATTCATCTATAACTCAGTGTTTTTCTATAATCTTTCTACACTGCCTCTGAGTATGTGTTTTATGATCTTTCAATACATACACTACATCCCTAAATGATAGCAGTATTGATCAGTTAAGGGAAATTAAAAGATGCATACATAAGCTGTCTGCCTTCTGGATGAAACAAACCGAACACGTAGATTGAACTGCGTAAATCCAGAGCTAAAGCTAATCAACAGGTTATATCACACCTTAATCCTGCTGTAAAGATTAAAGAAATCCATAAACATGTTTTGGTGCCGTTGCATCAGCCAACTATCCACTTCCTACGTCTTCCTTGACTGCATATACTCTGCTTCAGAACATAAGTATGACTACCTAAATGGGATATTCCAGGGTCTTTTTTCACTTTGGTACTGTTATAAAACCGGTTATTGAGTCTTTGGTGGCTTTTATATAACTGTATTTATACAAGTATTATATAATAACAATTAAGACCTCTATGGCTTCTGGATACTATAGTCTCCCCCAAAAGCAATAATGTTTAACCTAACGGCATAACAATTATCATATCCTCTGTGATTTTAGTTTATTAATTGTGTTTACTTATGCTTCACAAGTTCTTATGGACCAAGTACTCAATTAATAGTTCTACCAAGCTCACCTATTTACCATTTAGCTCCACTTTCGAAATGATTTTATGTATTCCTTCATTTATCTTTGCTATTTTTATTAATAGTATTTTGATGATCACTTCAGTAATAATAACGATAACAGCATCAATAAATGACACTGGAGCGAGAGAAAAGAAAAATCACGGGTTTTCAAGGAATGGGGAAATCAGGTGGGCAGTACACAGCGGCTAATGGTTTCATTCAATGCGCGAATCTCACCTTGATCCTGTGGTTGCCCGTGTCCACCACATACACCCGAGAACCATCCAGACTCGCAGCCACGCCCGACGGTTCGTTGAACTCGCTCTTGGTGAACCGACGTCCGTCCTGGAGGGTTTCTGAGGAGACGACACCCACCTCACGTAGGAACACGCCGTCGCTATCCAAAATCTAGGGGATACATTAATGTGAGGTTGGTCATCATTTTTACCTCCGCCAAGGTTATGTTTTTAGCGTTGGTTAGTTGATTTGTTGGTTGGTTGGTTACCCGGACAACTCAAAAAATCAATATGAGATTTTCATGCCCAACTTATATGCCATGATCCGGATCCAGGATTTTTTAAAATGATTGCATCAGTTTCCCTTATTTCCAAAGGCAATAATAATGTCATATTGCTGTGTTAAGGGGAGGGTAACTCATTATTAGCATTGCGAGATAGGGACAACCTTTTGGCGCTTGAATTATTATCATTACCCTATTGCCTTGGCGGAGGTATGCGCTCTGAGACTAGACTTGTGTCCAAACATTTGGTTTTCATTACATAATCTCTTTAACACCATTCATACTGTTATAATCATTATAACAGTAATGATATTGAAGCTGCTAATATCAATAATAACAATTATCATTATGTTAGCAAGAACAACATATTACCGTTAACAATGGTAAATACTCGGAATAAAAAGAAAATGAATTATTTCCTTACTTGTTCAGAATATAAGGATAATAATAACTGACACTTCCAGCAATAACAGCGCCACCTTTCTACTTGATTACACGTATGGGTAAAACATATAGATATTTACATGAACTGTATTCATAATATAACAATAGTCGATGTTGAAAATAATAATAAACAGAACCCCACCAATTGCTTCCTTACTTGTACATGATGATTCCACGTATCGATAACAATAACAGTAACACACAGAACAACATATATGGGAAAGGCTAGATCAGTAGCAACTCGAGGTGTCATGGCGTTTGATTCTATTTTAGAAAAAAACACTACTTTATTTTGATGACGTCACAAAAGTTTCGGATCTTAGTGAAAATGGTCGATCATTTTGGTCTCCTCAATTTTCAAAAAGGATGGAGAGTAATGGTTTTAATGGTTATATTTTCATTGAACAATCATCAAAACAGACGCCATGACATCTCCTCGAGTTGCTACTGATCTAGCCTTTCCCCATCAAAAATGGCTTCCTTACTTGTACACGATGATTACACGTATCAGCCACGTAGATTCTCCCGAAGCGATCAGTGGCAATGCCCTCGGGGGAAATGAAGTGTCCGAATCCCTTCCCTTTTCGTCCCAACTGACGGATGAAGTTTCCGTCCGAATCGAACACGTGGATGCAGTGTTTCCATTTGTCTGTTTATTTGAGAGACGGAGAGAGGAAGGAAATAATTTTGTTTCTGATTAAGGACAGAGGGTGAGGCAGGGGAGGTAATCAGTGGTGAATGACTCGGGAATTTCCGATTAAAAAAAAGTAGAGTGAGAAATTATAGAAATGGGGGGAGGCAAGGCAAGAGAAACAAAAGGCATAATTTGCTCTCTATTATTGGCCTTTTTGAGCGTATACGTAGGTGTATGAAATATATTTAAATAGAATACAACGAAATGCGAACGTACTTCATTGAACCAAACCTTCATTTTAGCGTATTTATTATTTACCCGAAATAAAGACTTCCTTCGATACGTGACTAAAAGCTATGCTAATTGGACACAGGAACTGGCCGTCCTTCCGCCCTCGGGACCCAAAGCTGGCGACTTGTCTTCCAGAGCTGTCGAACATAAATATTCTGAAAAAAGAAAGGTGAATATAACTCATACTGATATTGATAAGTAATATGTGTTTCTAGTGTTGATGTTTATTCATTTCTTTCATTCTGTTTAAAAATAACCTTGCTAATAAAATTTATATATATATATATATATATATATATATATATATATATATATATATATATATATATATATATATATATATATATATATAGTAATCATGCAATTTGGAATCGTGAACGTTCAAGTTCCCCCGTGTGTGTGTGTGTGTGTGTGTGTGTGTGTGTGTGTGTGTGTGTGTGTGTGTGTGTGTGTGTGTGTGTGTGTGTGTGTGTGTGTGTGTGTGTGTCTGTGTGCGTGCGTGCGTGCGTGCGTGTGCGTGTGCGTGTGCGTGTGCGTGTGTGTGTGTGTGTGTGTGTGTGTGTGTGTGTGTGTGTGTGCGTGCGCGCGCGCGCGTCTGTGTTTGTGTTAGCGTACGTGCGTGTGTAATGATGAAAATAACAATACAAATAACAAACTGACAACAGCTACAATAGTGACAACCCTCCTCATAACCTCCAACCCCATCACTGAATATTCCTTCGCCGAAGTCATACCTGCACGTGTCACTGCCAGACACAAATATCTGCGATGTCCACGGGCTGACGGCGACGCCCGCTGGCCGCTCGCCAAGCTGCTGCCCCCAGCGGATCCTCGCCAGGGAACTCTTGCTTCTGTTGATAACAAAAGCGATGAGCCGTGCGCTTAAATTACGGCGGTTGGGGTGGGATGCGTTGTTTTTATGTTGATTTAGTTTGTTTGTGATTGTATTTTTGGTTTGTTTGCCTGCGCTGGTTTGTTATTTTGTCTGTAATGTGTTTTTATTTATTTATATTTGGTATTTGGATTATTCTATAATTCATCTAGACTTTTTTTTCTCATTTGGTGCTTTCAACTTGAATAGTCGAAAAATAAATGCACGATCATTGTAGGTAATAATCTTGTTATTCTATTAATATCACGTGTATTAGTGATAATCTAAAATAGTTGCAATACGGAAAGCTAGCTATCGTGAAGCCTTTTCTAGAGAATATACTGTAAATCTACTTTAAAGTATTTTGTGAATGCCTGTCAAAGATGTACTCTTTATCCTTTTAACACATATATTTCCTGGATTTAATATGACGTACTCAATCTAAAACATACACAGAAAATATATATAAACAAATACGAAGAACTAAAATATAGTTTGTCTAAAAATCAATCTATGCATGTTCAGTCCTTTACCACTAACAGACATCTTTTATAAGTCAGGATTCATCCAGTTTGCCTTTTGCTATTAAACATTCCGTTTTCGTTCACATCCAAGGTTATGATCATGGAAGCGTTGCCAACGTACAGCTTCTAGGCTACTTAAGTGGTATGTGAATGGATTGTAGGAAAACAGGAATTAGCATACACATAATGTAATTTAAAGTGTATATTATAGTTAAAATAGTTGTTTCTTTGAAGTATATTAAATCATATGATACTGAGGACAGCATAGTGTGTTTACTATAAAATGCACTCCCACACCCCAAAAAAAATCGTTCCGGTATTTTTTTCTTGTTATTCGTCCATTAATCTGTATTATTTTCTTTTACTTGGAGTCTTTGACTTATAAAATAATAATGATTAAAATAATATTAATGATGATGATAATAGTAATAATAATGATAATAATAATTACAAAACTACATCACCAACAACAATAATGATCATAATAATAATAATAATAATAATAATAATAACAACAGCAACACTAATGATAACAATAACAATAATAATGATAACAATGATGATGAATGGAAGAATAAAAATCAAAAGAATAAGCCAGTAACATCCATAATGATAAAAATGACAAGACGAAGAAGAATGATACTGAGAATAACAAAATTCCAATAATTTTTAATCAGAATCTATCTCTCACTTCATCTGACAACCGGAATTGCAAATCAGTTGAAAGGAGCTTAATTGCAATTTCCTGCTCACCGAATTGCTAAAATCTCTTGCGTGGGAATTTTGCAATGATTCTGCAATCTGAAAATATCTTATTCCATCTGGCCGGTTTAGACTGATTTCACGGATTGAAAAGAATGTTATGATTGTGAAATTTCATGGATTGAAGTATTATGATTGAGAAAATGATGAATATTATGTGATGATGTGATTATTGTGTCGTTAAACTAGGCCTATGAAAAAGTATTTATTTCTCAATTAATCTTCATGATATGAATGTTTTTTTTATTGGGCATTAAAGTGATTGTACGCTACATGATATGAATATTATTTTTTATTGAGCATTAAAGTGATCGTACGCTATTCTATAAGTAATTTTTGGCTTAATTAATTTCTATAATGTGAACGTAGTCTATAACCATGCTATTCATTTAATAACAATAACTTCATATATGCCTTCAAACTCCATTAAACAAAACTTTTTAGAAACACACTATTACAATGATAATGACATAATAATATACCCTTATAATTACATTAAAGTCCCTAGCTCCACCGCTTGAAACATTATAATAATTCTTAACGCACTCTTAATTTCAGTAACCCATACCCCACCCTCACCTATAGAAACGACTATAATCCTTATGCGTGACTTATTTTATCTCTTCAAACGCTTACTATAAAATATCTAAAACTACACCCTTACCTACAAAGAAGACTATAGCCCTTGTGCATGACTTGTTTTTCTTCACACTCTCACAGGCAAATAACTAAAACTACACCCCTATAGAGAGGACTGTGATTCTTACGCAGAACGTGTTTTTCCTCTTCATACTCACAATAAAATAACTAAATTTCCACCCTCGCCAATAAAGAAGGCTATGCATCTTGTACGTGACTAGTTTCTCATCTTTACACTTTTACAGTAAAATAACCAAAGCCACACCCTCACCTACAGAGAAGACTATAAACACATGCATGATTTTGTTTTTCTCTTCACATTCAGTAAAATAATTAAAAAGACTATAAACTCTATGCATGACTAGTTTTTTTTCTCTTCTTCCTACAATAACTAAAACAGACCCTCACCTATAAAGGAGACTATAATCCTTTTGCGTGACCGGTTTCTCCTCGTCCTCCTCGGCCCTCACTTCCACTTGGATCTCGGGGACTTCCACCGACGGCGTGCTCAGGGAGAAGGTGCTCTCGTCGAGGGTCACACGAGGTCCTTTGGCAGCCGACACAGCTTTGGCGAGATGGGAGAGCTTTGCGTGAAGCCGGCCCACTTTTTTCCACTGAAATGGGAACGAGAGGTTGAAAATGGACCGGTAATATGCGTGGTATGATAGAGAGGAAGTATATGAAGCAGGGAGGTTTATTCAAAGGATTTCGTATATGTCTTTGGTTTAATTTTATTTGCTGTGTTATTGTATTAAAAGGGTATCCATTTATTTCTTCATCTGTGCCACGTGTAATCTATCATTCAAGTTCCAACTTTAGAAGAAAAAAATGCAATTTTAATAATACTTTAATAATAAAACAGAAAATTAATCTCCTAGGGTTTACCTCTACTGGCACATCTTCTTTCAAGGAAATGTTTGTTTTTAATAAGTCTGTAATGTCTTCAGCGAGGTTTTCTGATCGTTGTTGGTTATCTTTTCTCATTTCTTGTACCTGTAACGCATTTATATAATAGTGTAATAAAATGTGTGACTTTCATGTGCTGTACATATATCATATTCCATGTTTCATGAATACATATTTGTATAGGAAATCTGTTAATAGTAAGTTCATTATTTTTTTCATTTAGATTTTTCTTTTGCTATCAACAGACATAAACGCGTACACAATATAATTAACATATCAACAACTTGTGTTCACATTACAAAATGTAGTGGATATGAATACATACACAAAATGAGTTTTTAATGAGTAAAATGAGTTCTGGATATTTAAGGTAATGCACCTGAAGACATCTATACACCAAACGTGCATGTAATGTAGTGAATATAACCACTCACACAAACTAAAAGGAACAAGTAGTTAAGAATAGATTCCGCCTTCAAATACCTGAGAGATTAACCGGCGTCCGTCTTCGTTCACCTGCTCTATGCGCTCCGTCACCGCGTCCTTGATGTTTTCCTCGAGTTTATCAAAGCGTAACTGTCACAAATAAATATATAAAACACGTCACGATCAGGATTATTATTGAGGGAAGACAGAAAACGTTGACATAAATATCAACATTCCAAGATATTAATTGTCTCGGTTGCATAAGATTGTCATTCCTGGTCCTATTAAACATAGTCTACATGAATTATCAGCATCATTACAATGCCTTATTAAATGCATAACAGGAACTGGGACAGTCTAACTAGAAGGAGTCATAACATCAGATGTTAAAACTGTTCTTCAAATATCAAATCACACTAGCCATTCATATAAGTGATTTATTGGCCATTCATGTAGGTAATTTTGGCCATTCATGTAAGTGATTTTTTGGCCATTCATGTAAGTGATTTTTTGGCCATTCATATAAGTGATTTATTGACCATTCATAGTGATTTTTGGCCATTCATGTAAGTGATTTATTGGCCATTCATATAATTGATTTTTTGGCCATTCATATGTGATTTTTTGGCCATTC
Source organism: Penaeus vannamei (assembly GCF_042767895.1). NCBI lineage: Eukaryota > Metazoa > Arthropoda > Malacostraca > Decapoda > Penaeidae > Penaeus > Penaeus vannamei. The sequence continues at coordinate 29,974,175 of NC_091574.1, read as the reverse complement.
ATAAAAGTGATTTTTTGGCCATTCATATAGGTGATATATAATTAATCTTCAAGGCTATAAGTTTAATTTTGGTCGATTCAATGGTGACGCCTTTTTCCAATAATACCGCTTCACTTACCTCGTCCTCCTCGGCGCGATAGTAGAGGGTCTCCCGGGCCGCCACCAAGCGCTCTTGGAGTTCAATCACAGCATCTCGCACACTCAGAGCATGGCTGGCGCCACAGATATCGCACCACATCCGCCCGCAGTGTCCGCACTCACTGACGCCCACTGCCGTCTGACAAGTGAAACACACGGGCGTGTCACCGCACTGCCGCCGCTGCCGCATCAGCTGCGCGCCCTTCGCTAGGACCTTGTTGATAGGTAACCCGACGACGCCCTCGTGCGGGACCTGCGCTGCTGCTCTGCATGACGGGCACGTGAACATCATCCTGGAAGATATATTTAGTATGTTTATGTGTATTACCATGGGCGAATGCACCTTGGATAACTAAAATAAGGAAGATGAACACTTAAAGCAATCATTTCTATTTTCCAAATATTGCAAGAAAGAAATGCATACTGTCCTCCTACATGTGTGCAATCAGTCGCACTGAAGGGAATTGGTCGTCCTCACAAACCTGCACGAGTTGACATAGTTCTGCAAGCAGACGAGGCAGAAGGAATGGCCGCACGGGAGGGAGCGCGGCCGGTGGAGGAGGTCCAGGCAGATGGCGCAGGTGAGCTCGTCCTCGTCGAGTCTCTCGCTCTCGGGGGACGAGGACACCGAGGACGTGTCTGACGTCGAGGGTCCTCCAAAGCCGTTGATCGAGGAGGGTCGCTGCTGGTGCAGGGACGCGGACCTCTTGGCAGGGGAACGCGGGAGCTTCCTCTGCAGCGACGCGGACCCCAGTGAGGACACTCCTGACGATGTAGAAGACCCCGGGGAGCCGCCGGGGCTCTCCCGAGGACGGGTCTGGGGGCTTGACGCATCCCCGGCGGGCTTGAGGACGTCCGAGGAGGTGATGGGGGGGAGGTCTGTGTTGACCGACGTGTAGCCTGTGATGATGACGTTGCTGCTGCCCGGCGGGTCCCTCCGAAGGGTGCTGGCCGAGGACGACGACCGCTTGGGAAGCCGCCGGCGCTCGCTGGGCGGCTCCCGGGTCGTCGCCGCGGGCATCTTCACCTGCAGGAGGAGGGAGCGAAGGGAGGGGTTAGGTCTTTCTGGCAGCCTTTCAGTATGCGTGTGTGTAGGTGTGTATGTAATGCATACCTGCATGTATGTTTCTGTATATGCAGGTAGGTATATGTGTATAAATGCATGTATTTATATTGCATATAGAAAGATAAACAGATACATCGATTGAAAGATAAATAAATAATCTCACTGACACACAGACAGACAAATAAGAGATACATAATCTAAAAGACAACCTATAATCTCAGTTCTAGGTATCAATATGAACAAACAAGTCTTGACTCCTCTCGCACTTTTCCTTGGTCCTGCTGGCGACAGGCCTCGCACACGGGGATGGGTATTTCCCGCACATTTCTTGTAGCGTTCGGCACAAGTCAAAAACTCGTTAGCATTGCCTCGCTACCATTCGTTGGAGCCTAGTGTGCCAGTCTTATGTGCAGGTAGTGTTATCTTCCTTTACCTATTAATATTTAACTATTAATATCTATAGCTATATATTTATTTATCTATCTATCTATATATCTATCTATCTATCTATCTATTTATCTATCTATCTATCTATCTATATATATATATATATTGTCTCTTCTTCGTGAGAAAAATCACATATGTTGCGTGTTGTCACATACAATATAAAAAAAAACAGTTTAGTTTACTGCAGCCTGAATTGTTGATCACGTTCGATATTCACAGCAAACGTGCTTTCCTTATTTTCAACGTGGATAACGGATATTTAGAAATATTTGTGTTGTGCTTACACATACACACACATATATATGCATATGTATATGTATATATATATATATATATATATATATATATATATATAACACATATATATAGATATGAATTTATACATACGTGTAACTGCCAACAATAAAGGATAAAACGCCACAGATCGACGTATCAAAACCGCAGTCAAATTACAAACTAATCAAGCTTCATTTCCCCTCCAATCTTTCTGGGTAAGATGAACACTCGAGGCAAAGGACCCATGTCGAAAAATGCTTTGGTGAGCAGACTTCGTAACCGGCAGGACATGTTGGATGGGAATTGTGTGGCTGGTGCGGTTATCATGTGACAGGATGAGTCTATGGTGTGGTTATGTTGATGTGTGTGTTTGTGTGTGTGTGTGTGTGTGCGTGTTTGTTTGTGTGTGTGTGTGTGTGTGTGTGTGTGTGTGTGTGTGTGTGTGTGTGTGTGAGTGAGTGAGTGAGTGAGTGAGTGAGTGAGTGAGTGAGTGAGTGAGTGAGTGAGTGAGTGAGTGAGTGAGTGAGTGAGTGAGTGAGTGTGTGTGTGTGTGTGTGTGTGTGTGCTTGTTATATTGTGTATGTGTTGCGTATTTATTTATGTTTGCTGTGCATGCACGTACGTATTTGTGTTTATTTGAGCATATAAATGTATAAGTGTGTATTTGCTGTGCATGTACAGTTATACACGATGTGCATGTGTCATTCTTGGGATATATATTTGATCTGGGATACCTGGTAACCTTCAGATATTGCATTGTGGAAGTGAATCAAAAACAAAACAACACATAAATAAATAATCAAATAAAACTTTCAATTATCTATATAACTGTAATCAAATTTAAAAATCAGTCTGTAACCCAATGAAGCGAAAATTATCCGAAAAGATTAGACCCCGGAATCCTCCTCCCCCCCCCCCTGATCCCTCCTCTCTCTTCCTACCATCAAAGGGCTGATTAAGCGCCAAAATCTAGCGCAATCAGAAACTGTTGTGAATGTAGCGTTTATTTGTCGAGAATTTATTTCTGCTTCGAAAATGATATTGGAAATGGTTGGGTCTGTTATGTGATTTGTAAAAGACCGCAAAAAATATACGGATATTTTCAAGTGGCTTTCCGACATTTTTTTATCCATCTATTAATTTCTATGTATCTCTGTTTATATATTCCTCTATATATTTCATCTATGTCTATTTATTTAGAAATCTACATACACTTCTTACCAACATATTAGTTTCTGACCCATCTTAGTTTTATCCCTGTTCACAAATTTCCATTCAATACATTATTTATAACATAAGGGCGTCATAAATATGAAAAGGTACCTATTAATTGGATACACAACAAACGAAAGAATATGCGACATTATTCAACGAAATCTAAACCGCTGGATAAGGCGGGAAAATGTCGAAAGCGATAAGGCACAGCGCAAAAACTTTCACTTGATGAACGTCACTGTGGAAATCTGCTTATCTAGCGCCGAAATCTAGCGCTGTCTGAAAGCGTGCTTGTTCCGTAGCATGTTTTGCTATGTTTGTTTGCTGAGTGTGACGTTTTCATACTATATTTTACGAAATAAAAATTCTAGATGTGAATCTGTGATATGATTTTCCTAATGCATGTATGATCAATAAATAATTACATGCGCACTCACGAACGCGCACGCGCACGCGCACGCACACACACACACACACACACACACACACACACACACACACACACTTACACCCGCACCCACACCCACACCCGAGTGCACAAATACAAAAGGCGAAAATCAAGTTCCTTGAAATTATCTAAGGTCAAGGATTCTCCGCTATTTTTGCCTAACAAGAAAACAATAAGGTCGTCAACATCCCAGTGACAAGCGCTCGGACTGGTATTTAGCTTGTTTCTGAAAGCGATTCGAACCTTTATCCTTTGTATAGGCACAATCTAAATCAACCTGTCATTTTTAAGTTTTCTTTCATTTGTTATTCTTCTTGTGTTTCTTAATCAATCTAGAGCCTTAACATTTTTATTTAGCACCCTCCATTTCATATAAGAATACAGTATATATATACATGTATTTTTAACGAATCTCAAACTGCATAGTTTTAAACCATTTTTTAAACGAAAATTAATGATCTAAATGATTATAATGAAGATAATGCTGCTGCTGATGATAATAGTTTAGTAGTATTAGTATTTAGTAGTATTTGGTATTAATAATAGTAATAGCATCCAAGCTAGACTAAGACACATCCCTGGCATTAAAAAAAATCATACCTTTTTGAGTTATCTTGCTAACCAACGCGACCTAAAAACATACCTCCTTGGCGGTGGTAATGATGATGATGATTGATGGTGATGATTATGATTGATGATGATAATTGATAATGATTGATGATGATTGATAATGATAATTGATGATGATGATTGATGATGATAATGATGATAATGATGATGATAATGATAATAATAATAACAATGAATAAAAGAATAAAATAAATAGGAAAATAAATAAAAAGAAAGCCCAAATTGTCATCAAGACATGTTGGTAACTGAATCCTAAATACTTTCAAGGTTCCTTTTCAGTGCAATTTTTACCGCAAATCCTTTTAAACTGAATGCCCTGATTTTTAGAGATACCTGGAGATACCATGTGATGGAGATAATATAAGCAACTAAGTATAAATGCATATGAAAGACAAGAAAAATACTGATTGAATAGCCACTATTATTATTATTATAATCATTTTATTTTTATTTTTGTATTATTATTTTTTACTGTACCTGAATGGTCAGTTTGTTAACATTGGAGAGGCCTGATCCCAATGATTAGGAATACATATGGTAAAGTGTGTGTGTGTGTGTGTGTGTGTGTGTGCGTGTGTGTGTGTGTGTGTGTGTGTGTGTGTGTGTGTGTGTGTGTGTGTGTGTGTGTGTGTGTGTGTGTGTGCACACGTGTGTGTTTATATACCTATAACTGAATACCTAGATAGACAAATAGGTACAATATGTTTTCTGCACACATATATTATTCATTGGATCAAGCCTTTCGCAAATAAAAAACGGCCCTTGGCATTACTCAATCCATAACTTCTAAAGCCCCCTATGGTTCCTCGTGCAGAGCGGCCCACACCAGGAAATACCAGCGCCCACGTGGGAGGGGGATATGGCCGGCGTTTCATAAAGCTTCGTGTAGTAAAGAGTGAATACAAGTAAAATAAAAATAAAAATAAAAATAAAGAATGAGTCACGAAATACTGAAAAATTGAGAAAAAAGTTAAGAATGGAAATTAATAATTGCACAATTCACAGGATGTAAGGGAATCATCATATACCATCTGCAGAATTACGTAATTGTGATGAAGACATAATGCTGAAACGTCAATATTGTGTATCAAGTATTGTGGGATTTTTTTTTTCACTTTCAGTCACAGCTTTTCCCAGTTTAGAAAAGATTTGCATTACGGTGTTGGAATGCCGTCAGCTGTTTTCCGAAATCGCCGAATCGCAGAACGTTCCTTATCTGGCGGACGTGCGTGTGTTGGCACAAGATGGAATTATACACTTTCTTTATTGATGCTGTGTGTAAGGCAACATACATGCTGCGTTCGTTACCAAAGAGGATTTTTTAAAATGAAATCAATGTTTATGAGTACTTTTGGATAAAATACTATATAGATTATAAACTCAACTGCTGTGTATGTTCTATCACACTCACAAAATATACGCATGATACAAATACTTTCACATACGCAGGCACACACACACATACACACACACACACACACACACACACACACACACACACACACACACACACACACACACAACACACACGCACATATATATACATATATATAAATAACATTTTGAATCCTTAACATAAGATTAGAACTTGACCTTCTTTCTCGGTGCATGATAAATCTTTCCTTGTTCGTACGTGTTACTTCCTCACGACTCGGCCACATTTACACGGCCACGGATGTGTACACAGCGCGGCGTTCTTTCTAACCTCAGTATCTGTATACTTGCCTGTAATTCGGCCTGATGATAACCCTGACGTTCTCGTATCCGCTAGATAAAAAAACATCATCTTATTCTTTTTTGGTGAATTCATCAGTCTTAAATTCAATGTCTTCCATACTTACTCATGCGCAGTAACGTGGCAGTATGTTTTTTTTATTTTATTCGAACATTATCGCCATATCAGAAACCGAGTCCTTTGTATGTCCTTTAACCTGCATTGCGAATCCTTCTCAAGGCCATGCAGATTAGTGTCCATGAGTTTTGTCTCTTGAGTTTGAAGTTTTCTGTCTTATCTACTCCTGTGATGAGTGCCTGCTGAGATAATGATCCTTAATTCTGCCTGGTTTCTTAAGAACTGCCTTGAATTACGGGCAAATGTTACAGCGAAACCGACAACCACTGAATTCTTTTATTTTTGACAATTCCCTGTTTTCCTAACCTTCCACAGTTACCACAAAATGCATAAGCTGTATATACTTCCTCTATAAACCCTTCACTTTTCTTTAATTCTTTTCATCTCAATCATTCCATTCTCTTTGAACAATTTCTGAACTAATAATAAGACTCGTTTTGTCATTTCAAATCCATAAGAAAAAGTCCCTAAAGCTTCATTAAAATATACAAACCAAAACAGAATCGCATAAAATTCCATGCGACAATACTCCTCAAAACAAGCGCTTCCGGTAATTAGGAAAAAACGACAGCAATTTTAAGTGTTTTTGTCTGTCTGGAATTACGTCAGTGGCTTGATCTTGTCTTTCCACCGGTTATGCGATAATCTTCTCAATCAAACCAGTTACCATACTATTCTCATATGTTAAGCTTGTTATTCTCAATCAGCATGTATCATGTAATGCTATTATACATGGTTAGGATAATTGCTATGATCATTCACTCTTAGTTGCCACATGCGCGTCTCATCAAAGCACCAGTATCGAATTCTAATAATTTAAGAGTAACCTTCACAGTGTTATTTTTAGGTATACAACCATCACTATTGCATCGTCATAACACTGTATTTGAGTTACCTGCAGTGCGTATAAATAAACAAATCCATTAATGCTTTACATAAAAAGCCATGTTTCGGTAACAATAGACTGATGATATAAAATGCACGTTTTTCGTATCTCCCATTATTCATTTAATATAAACCTGTCTTAGGATGCAAGATAGAATACTTGCGGAAAGGAACAATGCAATTGCTGGCAGCCTGTGGAGATAACCGGCAAATAACAAGTAGGAATCAATCTGTCTCCATTACATAACGAACAGGCACAGATATTTCGTTGAGGAACCTTCACATGCAATCCACTAAAGGAAAATTTTCATATCGCTCATTCTTATGTGATTTCTCTTGGTAAAAACGTATTCTGTAGATGGGGATCAACAGTTAAAGACGATTTTTTTATCATATATTTTTCCTGTTCGACACTTTTCGCAATAGGCAACAATACTAGAATGGTTGCGTTATCTTCAATGAGAAAAGAAATGTATTTGTAAGCCCTTGTTTCTTGCTACGTCGTTTTTGGGACAAGCAGTCTCCCATTCTCTCATTTCTTATCGTGTTACGGGTGATGGCGTACCGTTAGAACCAAGAGACAGAAAACAGTGTTGTCTTTAATAACACGATGTACCGAAGTTAACGTGGCGTTAGTGCGAAAAAAGATAACCGATTATAATGCTTTCGATGTTCTGAAATATCACGATAAAAGGTTTAGCGGAAATTTAAATTTCTTTTTCTTCCTTAGCTGGTAGATATATTATGCCTTGAAAGCTTATAGATTGTCTGTTTATATATGCCGATAATGATACCTGTGATGATGATGACGATGATGATGATGGTGATGATGATGATGATGATAATAATGATGATGATGATGACGATAATGGGGATGGGGATGATGAACATGATGATATTGCATATAATGATGAAAATAGTAATAAAATGATGCTAATGATGATGACAGATAAATAAAAGTTTTTAAAAAGTAATAGTAAAATTAAACAGCCTGCAACACTCTTATATGACCACGTCATGTTATGTGGTGCAAAATTATGCAACTACTGATTTAAGGTGTGATGTTATTGAGTTCATGACTTTTGGACACGCCTTTTTGCTGCCGTGAGAATCATGCCAAAAGACCGTAAAAGCCACTCACGCAATTAACATTTCGGAACACCCTTTGCCACGCCACGAATTAAACTCTGAGGATGAAGATCAAGTCCTTCCTCTGATTTATTTGATTATGCTAGCAACGTAATCAAAGATATAACAATTCATGTCATGTATAAAGAGTTTTCAGGTTAAATTTAGGCCTTTGTCATTTATTACGTCGTGTATCAGTCCTTTTCACTTCTGGTGCGACAGGAGGAATAGCACATCTTTTGTTAGGCAATATGAAAAGAATAAAAAAAAAATCAAAATCAAAAGGAACAATACAAGGATATCGGTGGTTACAGACAACTACTTCCCGTAACTCCTCAAGGCCTGTCATGCAACATAAATTGATATATTTTTCTTTTTGATTTCCATGCTCTAACACTTTGTCCGGATGTCCTATCCAGGCTCTGGTATTCGTATTTATTTATGTAAAAATAATATGCTATTGAATCTGTCTTTCCTGGGAGCTGTAGGCCTATCTTTATAACGAGATCTGTTTATTTCCACACAATCGAAATTAGGTTAATATAATCAATCCGTTTTGTATCTGTGTCCTTGAGCTACAATGGAAACGGCCGTATCTTGTGCCCAGGACACCAAGGCCCCTCCTCAAACAATGACCGTGTCCGTTACTTAGGGATGGTAGACTTGCTATAGTTTTTACTGCTAAAAGGTTGCCGGTCAACTCTGAAGGCCAACTGAGTGTCTTGTTGTTATTCCTTTCCACAACTGCCTTTTTGCAAGAGCGGGCAAGGGAAAGAGCGCTGAAATAAATGTATGACAAAGCATACGTGAGATATATCAATGTGGTTAAAGCACGTATTTGAAGAACATTAACGGTCAATCTAGCAACATGGCTTAGCTACCCGCATATTTTACGGCAGTAATAAGACTGTGTTTTACTACCCGTGCACAAAGTGTGGACAATAAAACATATCTGACGGTGGGATTGAAACAGTTTCAAGGCTTTTCAGCGCTAAACGATCGTTTTCCTGCTTCTAACAGTGATATTGTATCGTTTGCTCTTATTTGTGACCAGACTTGCAGATCACAAAATAACCCATAATATCTCTAAATATTGATACTATAACTAAATGACGATAGGTGCTATAGTATAGTCGTCCCATAAGCTAAATACTAACCTTCAAAATCTGTATTCATCTACTTGAAAGGAAAACATTCTCGATTTCATGTTTGTTATACTCCCTTTTTTCCCAGTTGAATGCTTATTCAACACGACTGAGTTTAGAATCGTGTTCAGTGTATTATTACCAACACTCCCCGTGGTAACTTAACAGCTGGTGCCTGTAATGGAGTTTCCCTTTCACGCGAGCCTTTTGGTTTCTGGAGATGCTGGAACTGCGTGGTATAGCAAATCGAATGGACTTTATAAGCAAATAGATATCTGGACCCCTTAAGGAGAACTGATATGATAATGAGTAAACTACGATATATTCTATTGTAACTCACAAGTTGATTGGAAAGTGAAATATGAATGTATGTGGTCGCGCGTGTGTGTTATATAATATATAATATATAATATATAATATATAATATATATATATATTTATATATATATATATATATATATTGTGTGTCATACATACACACACACACACGTGTGTGTGTGTGTGCGTGTGTGTTTGTGTGGTGTGTCCGTGAAAGTGGAAGTGTGCGTACACACTTATATAAATATACAGTGGGTATATGCATGTATGTATGAGTATATACATATACACACAACACACATATATGCCTATATGTGAGTGTGTGTGTTGCTACCCCAGGTGCATATTCTTCTCAGAAAAGATGTACAAATTAATATGAAATTTATCATTACAGTCAATGAAACTCGTCATCACTAAGTGTGTGTGTGTGTGTTTCTGCTCAGGGATGTGAATATCGGTTTGTGTGTGTCTGCTGCACTAATACATGTTTACGGAATAATTCATATAGCTATTGATGATTAAATAGAAGTGACAATTTACGCAATGAAACACGAGATTCAGCAGACTTTCAGATAACCACAAATACCATCAGAGAATATTAGGGAAACCCAAAAGTATGAGGTAGAATCAAGTGTTAAGGAGTAGGACGGCATAAACTCATGTGTAAGAGTCTAAAGGGGTTATACATACAATAAACAATACCACACGACAATGATATATTATATAGGCTCCGAAATGTTGGATATAATTTCGGCCATGTTAGTTTTGAAGAGTTGGTATTGTTCCATTAAAATGATAAGAACTTTTTCCATGGTTGGCCAAATATGGTGTGTTGGCAGGTATTGAGCATTCGGTGCCATGTTGACAGATGGCGAAACTGAAGCTAATGAGGTGTTGTAAGTATGAGGAAATGCAGTATAGACATACTCGTGACTTACATCTTATGTTGGACATCATAAAGAGACGATGGAGGAAGAAATCTTACATAGTAATACCCTGTCGATTTATTTCAATTTTAAGGCACATGTACAATATAGTTTGGTAGTGATTACGAGTTTCATTGATTGTAATGATAAATTTCATATTAATTTGTACATCTTTTCTGAGGGAAATATACACCTGGGGTAGCAATACACACATACACACACACACACACATATATAGGCATATATATATGTGTTGTATATGTATATACTTTTACATACATACATATACGCACTGTATATTTATATATGTGTACACACACTTACACCGACACACACATATCTATATGTATGCATATGTACACACACACACACACACACACACACACACACACACACACACACACACACACACACACACACACACACACACACACACACACACACAATATATATATATATATATATATATACACACATCTACCTACGTACATACATACATACACGTACGCGCACACACACACACACACACACACACACACATATATATATATATATATATATATATATATATATATATATATATATATATATATATGTGTGTGTGTGTGTGTGTGTGTGTGTGTATAATATATATAAGTATATATATACGTATATATATATATATATATATATATATATATATATATATGAGTGTGTGTATATATACCCAAGTACATACTGTGTATGTTATATCTGTGTGCGTGTGTCTGTCGCTGTTATAAATATCACTTGACATTGACATGACGTTAACTTTTCGATGAAACATCACTTTCTAAATTGTGTGTGAAGCCTGGCACTGCTTTCAGCTGGGTAGGTCACAAGACGCAGAGACGAGACTCCATTGTTTCGGCAAGGTAACGCAGGTTTTCGATAAGGTTAACTCTCTGAAACACGACTCACCATGAATCACTCTGACCCCTGTTGCCATCCTAGAGTTAGTAAAAAAAAATAAGTGCATATTCTAAGGTATGTTGATAGCGGATGTCCCTCTTACCACCATCACAAGACCGTAGTGAATGCATTAGGGATTCGGGACAGTGGGTCAGCAAGTGAGCGCTGGGTTATGTGGTTTTCGACGACAATATTGAGAGAGCGCGGGGTTCGCAGACATTTGTCTTTTTCGTATCCTGACATGTTTTGTTTCCCAAGATATATGCAGGGTAATTAATGCGAGTTTATTATGAATGTTTTTACAAGAGGAGTTACCTACGAAAATAGTATCTCTACACTTAATAGTTGATCAAATAATTTTGTAGTTATTCTGCTAGCCATGCGCAAACTGATAAATGATCGGCAATGATAAAAATCTATTTATAGGATGTGTTATAATATAAATGATATAAGTCTACATTGAGAGATAAGACATTTTCATTATAGAATTATTGCTACTTATTGGTTTCATGTATTTAATTTTCGTAGAGGGAACACATGCGTGCGCGCTTCTCCCCCCCCCCCTCTGTGTGTGTGTGTGTGTGTGTGTGTGTGTGTGTGTGTGTGTGTGTGTGTGTGTGTGTGTGTGTGTGTGTGTGTGTGTGTGTTTTAGTGTGTATGTATGCATGTATGTATGTATGTGTGTGTGTATGTATGTATGTGTATGTATGTATGTGTATGTATGTATGTGTATGTATGTATGTGTGTGTATGTATGTATGTGCATGTGCATGTGCATGTACATGTGTGTGTGTGTGTGTGTGTGTGTGTGTGTGTGTGTGTGTGTGTGTGTGTGTGTGTGTGTGTGTGTGTGTGTGTGTGTGTGTGTGTGTGTGAAGGGACTGACCGTTGCTATGTGCGTGCGAATTGAGTGTGCAAAACATACCAAAGATGAAGCCAGAGCAGGAATATGAAGTTAATATATTATACTTTTTCACGTGCAATTTGTTAGAGCTATAAAACGCATTCTAATTAATCAAAAACATTAACTTTCAAATATCATTCACTCCACTGAACAGGTAAATTGCAAACATTTTTAGCCAGAGATCTGAAATTAATACACGGATGCTGTAAAAAAAAAAAAAAAAAAAAAAAAAAAAAAAAAAAAAAAAAAAAAAATATAGATATATATATATATATATTTATATATATATATATATATCTGTGTGTGTGTGTGTGTGTGTGTGTGTGTGTGTGTGTGTGTGTGTGTGTGTGTGTGTGAGTGTGTGTGTGTGTGTGTGTGTGTGTGTGTGTATATATATATATATGCATGTATATATATATATATATATATATATATATATATATATATATATATATATACATGTATGTATATATATATATATAATATATATATATATATGCATGTATATATATATATATATATATATATATATATATATGCATGTATATATATATATATATATATATATATATATATACATATATATACATTCGCTATATATTCGAGTTACTCTGTTCGTTAACCTCAGGATGTAAAATTACCATACAGAGTTGAATGCCAATGTTATAACGGGCATAAAGACTTCAGTCCGACGAGAATAGAATTGAATGCTTTATAAATGTGTTTCTGATCGTTTTATGCATTAATAGTAAGAATAAAACATTTACAGAACCGGTTATACCTTTGTTTTTGGTTATATTATGAGATATGTTTGCTTATGGAGGATTCTTGTTCATAACTTGGTATAAATGTGTGTGTGTATGTGTGTGTGTGTGTGTGTGTGTGTGTGTGTGTGTGTGTGTGTGTGTGTGTGTGTGTGTGTGTGTGTGTGTGTGTGTGTGTGTGTGTGAGTGTGTGTGTGTGTGTGCACGTGTCTGTGTGAATCTGTATGAGTGAATGGACATATGAATGAGCGAAATTAATGAGTCAATGGGTAAGTGAATTGCTGAAAAAAGTTGAATGAGTGAATGAAAAAATGTGCAGGTACAGTGTGCCACATAGACGACAAGGCTGATGGGAAGCAGACAGAAAAATAGAAACAGGTAATGTCTGTTTGGCGAGTGTCTTTGCTCATAACCTTGTATAATGAAATCGTAGGTTGAGTGCGCTATCTTGTGTTTGTTTGTTCGATGTGCAGTCATGTGTATGTTTGTCTGTTTTTCATGTGTGTGTGTGTGTGTGTGTGTGTGTGTGTGTGTGTGTGTGTGTGTGTGTGTGTGTGTGTGTGTGTGTGTGTGTGTGTGTGTGTGTGTGTGTGTGTCCACTTTTATACCCGTGTGCGTTTGATCCTATGAACATGTGACATACGTAACCAAATAAGTACATCAGTAGTTCTCAGCAACCATAAATAAGAGTGTGACTAAGCATGCGAACAATGCAATTCTTAATTCCCCATAAAAGTAAAACTGAGCTTTGTTCAACATTATAACGACATAAAAAGTTCCGAGAAGGCAGTCAACACAACTAGGAAAGGTCGAACACAGTGATGGTTATTTTTCCGTAAATATGTGACTGCAGCAATTACATTATCTACATGTGGTTATGGCATTTACGATGACAACACTGTGAGCGACATATCAATATTTATTGTTAAGAATACGGACCATACATAATACCATATTGCATGTGATTGATACGATAGCAGGAATCAATAATTCTAAGCATATTTGATGCCTTTATGCCTGCTGCTTTAGTTTATTCGAAGAAGTATTACAAGGTCGTGAAGAGATAATTCTCATCAAACGTGAAGAGATTGAAATTGCAAAAGTCCGGCGCAAAATCATTCTCCAGACTATCATCCAACGTGCAAAACTCACCCTCGTTGCAATACACAAAACCCCCAGTATATGATGTACAGTATTATTGACCATTCCTCCCCCACACCTCAATAGATCAACGCTGGTTGCAGAAGCGATCGTACCCAGCAAAGACAACGTGTCCCTACAAAAATAAAAAAAACATACAGAAAATAAACTACTCACCGCACACCTCCCCACCAACCCATGGAGAAACGATACCCAGAACTTCTCCACTATGTATAATGTCACTATACAACCCCACAGTCACTACACACAACACCAGCACCGCCCCCTGTCTCGGGACTCGCGTCACACAACCTCCCTCCCACACCGTCGAAAGTGAACTGACCATTGTTAGACCGAAGACCCAAGACCAAAGCCGTCAGTCATGATCCTACACCCACCTCTTGTGGGGTTGTTTCCTTCCCTTAGGCCAAACCAAGGAAATTTGTTTTATCTGGATGTTAGGTTAGTCGTAACGAATAAATAATGTTAACATGCGATAAGTTTCCACATTGTCCATTTTTGTTGTAGGATTCTCTCTGCCGCCTACGTCATGTGTATCCTTTGAATGTCATAGTTATTTCCCTAATTTTTTTTCTTTCTTTTTTGTGTTTTTTTTTTCTCGCTCTACCTTTATCAGAGCAAGCCTTCATGGTGAACTAACTGATCGCCTAGTGTATATCATATAACCTTTGTGTCATGTCCTAAATAATATCAAATTGACGAGAAAGTGACCAAGTAAGTGTTAATACGATGACCTCTCAGCCCAACAACAGTAAACAGGAAATGTGGAAATTACCTGCATTTAATCAATTACATTGTGTTAATAACCCTAAATCACAAATTCAAACGTTCCATTCACGGAAGCATACATAAGAAAGGCCACAGACTCGCATAAACTTTTCCAGTCCTTTGTCCAACTGACTGTCACCAAGTTGAAATCAGAAATGCGATTATTTAAATCTACTTTAGGAGGTGTCATACGAAAACGACAATGGATTATCTTCCATAGTTACTTCCGCATTCTCCTAAACATGCATTGATGGTATCCTTTTCTCTTAATAACTTTATCAGTGAGACTCGTACGGTATACTATCATTGTTCAACATCTCAAATCTGAAATAAAAAATGTTGTTTTGTACTAAACAGTACGGGTAAATTAATATCATACGCCCGCCAGCAAGGTGAACGTTCACCTTGAAATTTAGCTCGAGGGAAAGTAACTTCAAGTTGCCAGAGGTACAAAGAATCTCATTTCCCTTTCCATGGTGCATTATTTAATCTACTTAGAAATAATTATTTTATTCAAGTACCAAATAAATGCAGTAAAATTAGACCTGTTTCAATTATTTATTTATTTCTAATTCGCAATAGCTACTTTGAACTAAAGGATAATGGCCACATGATAACTCAGGTGTAAGCAAATGACTGTTTCTTCTCATGACATGATACATAAGAATATACTATAAGAACAATATCCTTTATCCGATGTTGTGTCTTGAGGCAAATTCGCCATTTTCAAAACACTTCATGATCTTTGGTTGTAGCTAAGTCCTTAATCAAACTGCTAATAAATATTAACAATTTTAAAAGGCGAGACACGAGCCGCTATGGCATTGAGAACAGAAAAGCAAAATAATCATCGTGATTTACTATTCCTTCTTTGGCCAATGGAAAAAAACATGAAAATCTGAAGAAAAAAAGATAACAGTAATGACATCAGTAATAAATATATTAGCAATAATGATTAACAAGAATAATAATGCTAAGACGCTGATAAAAATGATGGTAATAATAGGTATAATACTGATGATAATAATATTAGTAATAATGATAATAATAGTAATAATGATGATGATAATAATAATAATAATAATAATAATAATAATGATTATGATGATGATGATGATGATGATGATGATGATGATGATGATGATGATGATGATGATGATGATGATGATGATGATGATGATGATAATAATAATAATAATAACAATAACGATGATGATCATCATCATGATCATAATGATGGTGATACAATGACAATAATGATAATCATAGTAATGATAATAAAACAATGATAACTACTATTAATGCTGCTGCTGCTGCTATTGCAATAACAATGAATATGATGATACTACTATTACTACTACTACTACTAATGATAATAATAATTATAATAATAATAAAAATAACAATGGCAATAACAATAATAATGATAATGATACTAATAACGATAATGATAATAACAATCACAATAACAAAAAATAGAAGTAGCATTAATAGTAGCAATTACAGAAATACTCATCATTTGACAACAGTAACAACGATAAAAACATCAATGAAATTACATGTGGTTATAGTAATCTCAACTACAACATTATCATTGGCAACAATAATGACAACGAAATGATATTGAGGATGATAAATAAAAGAAAAAGTAATAGCATGTATCATAACGAGGATAATGATGATAACCAACATAAAAATCATCTTATTCACAATAATCGTGGTAGAATTTAGAAATATTGCAGCACTAATAATAATGATAATAATGTTGATGATACTGACAATAACGAAAATGACATCAATAATACTAACAATACAATCGCAAAAGGTAAGAAATAAAAACAAAAACAAAATATTAAACCAAATTAACAACAATTGCAAAATAAATGATAAAAAATAGAAAGAGCGAGAGTAGATCTAGACATCTGTTGCACAGGAGAGAGAGAGAAAGCAGAGCAGGCCAGCTCTTACCACGGCCATCCCCAGTAACGGGTCACGTGTATCAAGAAATAACTATGTCGTTCTGTGTTACGAGTAAATATTAAGTTATTCTGGTAATGATTTATGGGTTTCATCACCATTGAAGTTGCTCTGTTCGCGTCACAGTAATTAGCAACTGTAATGATAATGGTACTGGATAATTAACTGCAATGATAATGGTACTGAATAAAGAGGATTATTATACACACAAACAAACATAGGTTGATAGATATACAGAACTGTAGACAGAAAGAGAGGCAGGTAGAAAGATATAGAGGCAGAAACTAAGATAAATAGATAGATGAACAGGTATATAGACGGACAGAAAAAGAGAGAGAGAGAGAGAGAGAGAGAGAGAGAGAGAGAGAGAGAGAGAGAGAGAGAGAGAGAGAGAGAGAGAGAGAGAGAGAGAGAGAGAGAGAGAGAGAGAGAGCGAGAGAGAAAGAAAGAAAGAAAGAGGGGAGAGAGAGAAAGAGAGGCACAGGGAGAGAAAAAGGCAGAGAGAAAGAGAAAGACAGAGTGAGAGGGAGAGAGGCTTGACCCGGCACGCGACCCCGCTTCAAAGGGTCAGGTGCAGCGAACACAAACGGGTTTAGTTTTCCCGAGCCGTTCCTCGATCCTT
This sequence comes from Penaeus vannamei, assembly GCF_042767895.1. Classification (NCBI taxonomy): domain Eukaryota; kingdom Metazoa; phylum Arthropoda; class Malacostraca; order Decapoda; family Penaeidae; genus Penaeus; species Penaeus vannamei. The sequence goes on along the minus strand of NC_091574.1, from coordinate 29,956,576 downwards.
GTTTTTAACGGTAAGAGAAGGCGGAGAAAAAGACTTTCCTACTATTTTCTACAGATTTAAAAAAAATAGTTATCT
>NC_091574.1:29944001-29951501 GCF_042767895.1 Penaeus vannamei | reverse complement strand
TACTTCAAAAGTATATCGAGGTTAGAACATTACTCGCTGACATCGTGATGATTATGATATTATTTGGGAGAAAATGATTACTTTGCATTCACTTGCTTTCAATTGAAACGAACTTTACATATGGACGAACACTGTAGCTTAGTCGGTTTTCAGAATCAACAGTTTGTAGGTTAGAAAACGTTTTATCTCACACAAGAACAGTCGCTGCACAAGATCAGAATCACTGAGACTTCATATCCACACGTCTCTCTCCTTTCCTAATTCTGGCACCATCAAAAATGTCCTTAATGAAGGTACAGATTGAATAATGAATCACAAAATGAAGAGGATAACAGTAGCCATGTCGTTCCTAACAGACGCGATAACGTAGTGAGACACACAAGTCACACATTCTGATAACGTTTTATTTTTTTTGTCTTATACAACGATTTCCTTCTCGTAATCTCGTTATCACGGAAATCCATATTAAATAACCTTCTCAAGAGCAATCTGCGTTGAGTATTATTTAGACAAACAAATGGTTCTTCGCTGCAAGGACCAAATGAGTTAATCACAGAACGAGGCTCCGCTGACCTTTGCTTACTACCTCCTTGCCATTTAGCTTTATTCAGACTATGATATCCTGATGTATAAAGTTATCAGATACATACCAAAAGTAATGACCTTCGTGAGATTAATCTCAGTTTTTTTTCATGTGATAAAACGGAGATGAGAAGAAAAAGGTTAGTTATAATAATGGGAGTATTAATGTTACATAATTAAATACATACACGCATACACATACACACGTGTTTGTTTATTTATGTATCATTCATGTTCCCGATATTGTAACTATTACTTTTTCACATCTCCGTTTTTCCATACAAAAAAAAAAAAAAAAAAAAAAAAATCATCTTGGAGATAAATCGTGTGTGTCTACATTTAATCCCTGCGGGTGTAAAAAGTAACATAATACAGAAGACAAAATGGAACCTCAACTTACCGACTGCAAAATTAAGAAACGTTTCATACAATTCATACATCGCACAAAAATGTTGCACGATCTCACCAAACCAATAACAAACCATTTATATCTATGTGTAATATTCATACACGCTTTTGAACAAGAGCATATCTTCAAGAGTCGTGATCCCAGTATATTATTTTACTTAAGCTGCAACTAATATTTTAAGATTAAGATTTACGTCATGGAAATATACTACATTTGGGTAATTTCCAGCGGTATTTCCGGAGTTTGCTTTAAATGAGCTAAGACTGTATTATAGTATATCAATATCCTGAGAACGAAATATGGCGGAAAATGTGATATATCCTTGGTGTTTAGCGGAATTCGGATTCAATAATGTTAACAAGATGGTATAGTATGGCCTTTCTAAACAAAAAATATATTCATCTTTTACTACGGATGTGTAACAAAAAATAAACAAATAAATAATTAAGATAAAATAAAATAAGTCTGGTAATGGTGAATCCAAAAGGGAAGGTATGTGTTCCATCCCCCTTAATGTAGTAAATTTAACTCCCACTACAAAATGAGAATATTCCAGGCAATAATGTAAATACAATTATTTTAACATTGGCAATAAACTTCCGCTGAAATTATATAGACATCCGACTTCCTGATTTTTTTTACCAGCACGGCAATGCTGCGCCAAGGCTTTTGTAGCCTCTTGTACTAATTTTATGTTTACATGTATCTTCCTTAAAACATCAACTTACAATTGTCATCCTTTGCTCCAAGATATTAGGAACACATTTTTGAAATTGCTAAAATGCCCACCACAGGAACTACCGCATTTCTCAGTGTTTGGTGTCCTTTTACTGTAGTTGAGTCCTTTCGAAACATCTGGGATCAGTCACTTTTTAAACCATACATCAACCTAAAGATAGAATACTTGAACTGCTTCTGAAACGTATAAAAAATATCCTAAATTCCTAAAATCGTACAAGAATGTTATAACCATTCAGTTCTGCATAAAAAAAAAATCATTTCAAAATGTGAATTCACTATTAATTCGAATCAAGAAACTTTTTCTTTATTCTAAGTATATCAATCAAACCAGTGCTAAGCATATCCTTACAAAATTGACCCCCTTAAGAAGCCGGTGACTTCCTAAAAATATTCACTTAAACGCAACTACAATGTGTATAATGTACTTTATTTACTGAGGTTTGGTTGATTCATACTTATACGTGATAATAAAGTATTATTAAACTTTAATGTAAACAATAAAAAACTAATATAAATGTAACTTTTATCTGATCCCCACGGACCCCCGATCTAACGTATAACTAACACGTAATCTCATCTGGAAATCTTGAGAAAATCATGGTTATAAATGTATGGAAAAAGATAAATCCATAATAAAATGCTCAACAGTGCAATTGTGTGTGTACTATAACATGTTGACCAATTCAAATTGATTCAAATTCATCAAACTGAAAATCACACCATTTCTTCGACCATTTCATCTCAGCTGTCCGGTAAATTGTCTTAAATTGGGACTGCTAAAGTTGATTTGTGTCCTTGGTACAGACAAGATGATTCAGTTAAACAAGGGAATTCGAAACTAAGCCTGACGGAAATAGTGTGATTAAGTCCCTAGCCAGCGTAACAATGTCATTCTATCAGGGACTCTCCTCGGGAAGAAAATTACGTGGAGAGTCTTCCCAGAAGGAATTTTTAGATTTCACTTCTTTGCCTTGGACTTGTTGAGTGTTTCTACTCTGTGGTTACTGTTCTCGGGGTTTATTTAGATTGCGACAAAGCTATTAATTGATCCTGCTACTGCAACTGTGGAAATTATGTTATGTCCTTGAATACAGGAACATTAGCCTTACCGATTGCTGCCGCCATTAGCATATCAAGAGAAGTCCTTTGAATCATAATCTGTTCAGCCTTTCTTCCTACAACCTTGCGCCCTCCTCTGTCTCCATCTGACATCCGCCCTCTCTGTTGTCCTTTCTGTTTATTCAATGGATCCCTAGAGCTTACTTTCACATACATCATGGAAATGGATTATACATGCACATACACATGCACGCACGCAAGCACGCGCGCGCGAACACACACACACACACACACAAACACACTCACACACACACACACACTCACACACACACACACACTTACACACACATACACAAACACACACAACCCCCCCCCACACACACACATACACAAACACACACAACACCCCCCCACACACACACACAACACCCCCCCCCCCCACACACACACAAACACACACACATTCATAAATAAAGATTACTGTGAGCTGGTTATCGCGACAGCATCCTTAAGACGGTCCTGCGCCGTACTGTACAATCCCTTGAAATTTGCAAAAAGCCGTGCTACACACACAGTACTGAGGCGCTACTGTGTTGCGGTGGACCTGTCTTTAAGCGGAAGTGGTTATTACGAAGTGCTGGTGTTCTTTATTTTCTCCGTATTTCAGAGCTTGAGACTGGCGACTAAGTGTGTGGTTTGATGATAGATGAGAAGAAATTTTATGTTTGAATAAAGGGAAATACACAAAACATACACACACACACACACACAAACACACACACACACACACACGCACGCGCGCGCGCGCACACACACACATGCATGCACGCACACGCGCACACACACACATACACACACACACCCGCGCGCGTGCATATACATTTGCATAAGTACACGCACACACACACACACGCATATACATTTGCATAAGTACACACACATGCATAAGCATTTGCATAAGTACACACACATACACACACACACACACACACACACACACACACACACACACACACACACACACACACACACACACACACCCCCACACGCGCGCGCGCGCGAGCATATACATTTGCATAAGTACACACACACATGCAAAAGCATTTGCATAAGTACACGCACACGCACACACACACACACACACACACACACACACACACACACACACACACACACACACACACACACACACACACACACACACACACACATATATATATATATATATATATATATATATATATATATAATAATAATAATAATAATAATAATAATAATAATGCACATATATGCATACATAAAATGTTAATACAAACACGTAAATATACATGTGTATGAATATGAAGAACACAGATATTCATATGTTTCTGCATATATTTACGAAAAAATGCACATCACGCGATGCTGTGCGCGCGCGCGGGCGTGCATGGATGTTCAATAACCGAATAACAAAACCGCTTGTATTCGGTATCGCCGTGAGACAACTCCCTTCCCCTCACTTCCGTCCGTTTTATTAATATGCGTTTTATCTTTTTCGTAATGCACTCGAAATCACATTGTCATCTAAAGACTCTGTCAAAATTCATGGAATTTTTAATTTACGCGATGTCTGCGAGGAGAAAAATAGAATGTTTACTGAAGACTTTGGACACTCACTTGACCATCCCAGTGGGGAGCCGAGTCGTGGTAAGTAAACAATAATTACAATCCTTCATTATTTCTCTGTTATAATTGAAGTACGGGAAATGTTTGGGTTTCCTGGTTCGCTAGAGGTGTGTAGATGTATTATGTTCCCAGTGAAATGTATTTTTACGCTAAAATTTACTTCGTTTACGAAATAAAGCTAGTTGAAAAAGTGGGTGTGCTGCCGGGCCCTATCAGCAGACTTGACAGATAACGGGAAATTAGGGGTCTGCTTCCGTTCATTAAAACTATTCCTCTTGAAATTTCCAAACGTAGATTTGTATTAATCAACAGTCAGTCCCACATAAACATTTTAGAAGAAGTCATTCCTTAATGATCATTTAAATAGGAACATAAGAAAATAATCCCCTTGGACATCCCTCAGTCAAGAGTCGAGGGAACCTGATCCTCCCTTCTCACATTATCCTGTGGGTCGACTGATCTGGGACTCGAATACACACATTAAATGTAGACGTAAACTTCTCCTAATGTCAGGGAATTGTAATATAAGGCATTGCATTTCTGGGAATGACTGGAGGAAATGTTGGTGTGTATGCCCCTACTTTATGGTTGCAGTTATTAATCAGCAGTATTTATCACTAACCATGCAAGAAGAACAGGAATTTTGTACATTTCTGGAAATGTTTGCCAATGATTATAGTAGTGACTAAGTGAAAATAGCAGATCTACCATTTATGAAACATTAACCTGGGAGCATTGCTGGAACTAGTATTGTAAAATATCTGGGATATGTACATGCAAATGCTTTGGCTTTATTTTGGGGGCTTTTTGCAGGTGCTATGTTGATGCTTTGAATCATGCTTGTAAATATGTATATTATGATTTTGTATATTATGCTTTTGAGATTGTTTGGGTGGTTAGTAACATGGTGAAACCTTAATCTTCAAGTATGTAGACTTTCCAACAAAATCATCATTGAGCGGCATAAAGAATTCTTGGGATTTTGGAGGTGTTAAATGAAAGGTAAATGTTTAGAAGTCCACTGCTTGCTTAACCCCAATCAGAACAAATTCCAACATGACCATTGTACCTCTACAATATATATTCTTGACCTTTGGTGGAGCATGGAAGCTGCAGGGGTAGCTTGATACTGTTTTACCATTGTGTTGGAATTCAGATTATAGGATAACATATAGCCAGTATAGTATTGACAAAAATCCACTTTGGGTGTATCTTTTAAACATTTACCTAATGAAATGTAGAATAAATGTATTTCTTCGTTACATATATTTCCCCATTTTCTCCCAGACTTAGTTCTTTTTGTTATGTTATGTGTATCTAAGTTGGAGGGGAAACAATTTTTTTTCTACTTTTAATGTCTCTATATGCATTAGTTGACTAGAATAGGATGTGATTGATTATGACCAAATATTTGTTGTTTTTATTGGGTAATATAGTGAATGGCTATTATTTTACATATAAAAGGTGTTGCTGTTATTTAGATCCATGTTCTTGATATAGGAGAAATAATACTGATAATACTTTATGCAACACAGAATTACTAGGGTGCAAATAGTTTCTTCAGTATATATTCTGATAGCTATGGAAGGATTATGATGACATTGAGAAATGCTGTGGATGATTTCTATTTGATGGGTGTTAGAACACATGTGGTTAGTTGCTTTGGTGATCTCTGGTGGTACTAGATGCAATTTGCATGATCTTAAAAGGTGAAAGTTGGTATGTTATTTTATAGCTCTTCAATTTGCATCTCTATTTTCTCCTCTATTACCTTGTGATATAATGCTCTCAAGAGGGCTATCCCTGGCTATCTGGGCATATATTGTTAGTTTTGGACAGCAAGAACAATATATGGAAGTATGTACTATGACATCTAAATTCATCATCAAATACAGTATTATCATTATGGTTATTACATCTACATTCATAAGGCCAAGGTCTTTTGTTGTTGTTATTGTTGTAGTTGTTGTTCTTGTTATTATTATCGTTGATGTTGTTATCATTTTAAATATGATTATTTAATTTTTTTGTCATGCTTTTGGTTACAATATCTCTGGACAGATAATCACTCCTTACATATTAAGGTATGGTAGATATTTAGATCATGGCTGCACAAATATAGAGAACTAAAATAAGGGATATATAAATTACATGAAACAGCTCTGTTAGGTATGAAAAATAATTTGTGCAAAGGAAAGGTAAACCTATATTTGCTTAACAGATTATGTGCAGCTATTACCCAAACTCCATTTCTGGTAATTGTTAACAAACCTTTTCTGCATGTATTGCGGCAAGATTGAACTTGTCCTCTCTCTCTCTCTTGCTAGAATATATGTGGTGAAAGTTTGTTGGTCTTTGCTGAAGCAGGAATGCTGAGGTTATGGGATCACATGATGTAGTTTTATTCTACATAAATACCGAATATATAGCACTGTCATTTCTTGTAGGTATGAACATGGATAGATATGGCCATATAATTGTTCAGACAAATTCAGTGAAAGACTTTCTTGTGGATTATTTTTGCTGATTGGAAGCTCTGGAATGTAATACTTACATTGGCAAAAATGCATGTTTTCAATAAGTTTTGTTATGAGCAACATTTTATCCCTACAGAAGAGTGTGGTCTTTCAGTACACTCAGATTGGCTTTATATCACTGCAATTTTCATTGGCTGCCATGCTCTCATTTAACATGCCTTTTTTTTTTTTTTTGAGGATTGAAGTATTACTTACCTCTGCGTTAATTTTTCAGCTCAAGCTAATGTCTGTCATTGTAAATTCAGTATAAATAAAAACTATGTCCAATACACTAACTTTGTATGCAAATGATTTAACACTTTTGTTATTTTAATAAAAGGACTTACTATTTCATAGATTATTTTTTTTAATTCTTTTTACAGAAACTGGAAGAATGATATTGGTGCAAAGATGACAGTAATGGGTAATTTAGTTTAGTTTGGGTCTTCTCAAGCTTCAGTTTTGGTTCATTTCATAGATGAAAGCGTTTTGTACCTAATATTTGTTAGAAATAACCTGTTAGAGTCA
>NC_091574.1:29929001-29931501 GCF_042767895.1 Penaeus vannamei | reverse complement strand
CTTCTAGTTGACTTGTCTGAACCAGAAATGGAGTTGCTTCCTGAGGATTCGCCCAAGCCGCAGGGCCCACAAAGCCAGCAGGCAAATTCATCTAATCAGGTACTGGGTAATCTTGCCATGGATGTACGTGTATCAGGAAGTGAGCCTGGAATTGTTATGCAAAAGTCAACAGGCGAATTGCCAGATAATGTCCAAATATGCACTGGTAATGGCGACATACAGAAACTGTCCAGTCAGCCAATTCCCCCTTTCAGTATTGAAACTTCAGCCACAGAAGTTTCTGTAACAGAATTTAAACAGGAACCTGTCGTGCTTCCTGCAACAGAACCCTCTCCTGTTGAGCATCAAGTGACGCAAATTCCTTCAGTTGTAGAAGTTAAACAAGAAACCGTGCAGATATCTGGAACGAAATCTATTGTGGAGGTTCTGGATGATCTTCAGATGCCTGCAACAGGAAACTCTTCTGTAATTAAAGTCACACAAGAAACAGTTATGTTGCCTGCATCAGAACCAACTCTGGAAGTTAAAGTCAAACATGAAGGCATTGCATTGCCAGCAGAGCAGCCGCTTTATGCAGATGACAAACGCGAAGCTGTTCACATGCCTGCAACAGACCCTATTTCTGTGTTAGAAGTTAAACAAGAAAGTGTTCAATTACGTGCATCGGCTTCCCCAGAAAATCCACCAATGCCTCCTGCTGAACTCCCCCAAGAAACTACTCGAAATGTTCTAGAAGCTACACATGAATTCCAGCTAGAGAGTGCTGCAGATGCAATGCACCGACACGAGAACATGACAGAAATCGCATATCCTTCACCCGAGAACCAGAAGCCGGAAGGCATTGGGGACCTAAATAATACGATGTTACCTCCCTCAGTTGACCCGTCGTTCCTGCGGACTGAGGAGGAACCAGAGGAGCTCCTTTTACAACAGTCTTTCCATCAGCCCCCACCACGCCCTGCAGAGGAACCGGCGCCTTTGCTACCTGAACCCGTCGTAGACCCATTATCAAATGTGCCAGCCTCACAGCCAACGATTACCAGACACTCGCCTGACGAACACGAATCTTTGCCCCCTGCACCGCCGACCCCGCCGTCGGGACCTGAACCCACCCCACCGACGCAGCTCTCGTCCTTCGAAGGAAACGAACAAACGCACGAAGTTCAAGTCGTTGCTCCAGTCACGCTCCCCACGATGGAGGAACCTCTTCTCATTTTGGACGAACCTCTGCCTCCCGCCCCGCCCACGCCACCTCTAGAGAGTGAGCCTTTGCCTCCCGCCCCGCCCACCCCGCCCATGTCGTCCTCGCCTCGGAGGTCCCCAGTGCCGTGTGCGATGGACGTGGCTGCTGCTGCTACTGCGGGAGGCGATGCTTCAGGCCCTGCGATGGACGGCGGGCAGGTCTCCGCGGAGAGACTCGGCGAAGATTGCAATACCGAACGAGCGGCAGCCTCTTCGTAGTGCCGGATATATTCAAGCGTTTGCCCTTATTAAAATTATCTTGTCTTATGTTACCTTCCTCATTCTAGCGTTGTAACTCTTGTCACACCGACCAATGTTGTCTCATATTGTCTAAGGCATCATTATTGGTGCTGTATTACCAACGTGTATACGCTATATTGGCAAATAAAAGTATTTAGCTACATGCCATTTCTCTCATGCACCCCTTTCTCTTTACCTCAGACAAATAGAAAGAAAAGTACAATGTGAATTCAAGATGTTCTCTGTATAAAAAAAGGTTCTGAGATTTGGTCATACTAATGAAACAATAGAACGTACGGCGCCACATAAGGCTTGTCTTGCATTGCTCATCTATTGGCAGTCAGCACAAAGTCATGTTTTCTGACACGGTATAAATGTTCATGTCAATATATGTTAAAGGAACACATTGTGCGACAAGAGATGTTTAGATTTTTTTTTTTTTTTTTTTACTTTGATGTACACATCCAATAAAAAAACAGATTGCAAAATGAAATAAGAGAAAATACGAGATTATTTTATATGAAGACCATAGACAGTAAATCTAAGCCAGAAATAAGGCGCATAATACCATATGATAAGGGAAGATGATAACAGAGATGTTGATAATGAATCATACTAGATGTACTCCGCTTCAAAGGCTTAAAACTACCACACAGGCAATGAACATATACATGGTGCTCCGCTGGTGCATTTGAAACACGAGATCTTGCCCGGTACATTTAGCATTAACAAAACATAGCTGTTGTAAATACGCCCGCATGTCGTCATCATACAGGAGATGCTCACCGACACGGCTGCGGCCATTCGCACCCCCTTTTCCAAGATGGTATTTACACAGCTACTTGGCTTTTATTAGGTTCCATTCCTCACTATCTTTTTTTTCTCACGGGACGACCCAACACCTCTCTTTCTCCCCATCTCTCTTCTCTATCTCTTTCGTTCTCTCTCTTTCTCTTTCTTTCTCTCTCTCTCTCTCTCTCTCTCTCTCTCTCTCTCTCTCTCTCTCTCTCTCTCTCTC
>NC_091574.1:29916501-29919001 GCF_042767895.1 Penaeus vannamei | reverse complement strand
TGCCTGCTTCCAGCCACCGTGTAGGCTATTGTCCACGACTCTAATCCGTTTGGCAAACTGCCGTCCTGTCACAAAGGCACCAACATTTTTTCTCTTTTTGAGGGAAGGGAGGGGGGGGGGTAGGGGAGATAAGTTTGGTTCGCTTTGGGGGAAATACGCACATTACATTCCTGTTTATTTTCTGTGATCTGGTTTGACATTTAAAAAAATTTACTGATTAGAAAATGAGAAATGATCTGGCATAAATCATATACTGTATAATTGTATACTGAAAGGGGGGGGGAGAGATCGTGGAATAACCACAGTAAAGGATCGACAATAGATTACTGGTAATAAATACAAAATCGTGTTTATTGATACATTAAAAATAAATAAGCTATTGTCGACATGCTCGTAGAAACGCACATGAACACTTGGAAGGATGACAAAAAAAATGCAATTTGAGGAAATGACAAGTACTTGCTGGGCTTTCCGGGGACATAAAATTGTATTGGTATAACCTGTTCCTCAGACAGCACTTTGGATCCTGGTGTCATTTTTATCATTATCACCATCTTCATCTTCATTATTATTTTCTAGTATATTTCTATGTTTCTTTTATATTTGCTGCAAGATCCCTGTACCTCGGAAATTCATTATTTATGCTATTCTTCGGCTTCCGTTTTTTTTCTGTCTTTGCCTAAGAATACGATTTTTAGGTTTATTTTATATTTGCTTTATGCTGTAAGATATATTTGTGCTGATGATGATTGGTATTGTGATTTTTAAAAATTGTAAATAAGCTCGTACATTTAAGAAAAACATGTATGCGTATCGTACCTCCTACATTGTGTGTGTGTGTGGGTATGTACACACACACACACACACACACACACACACACACACACACACACACACACACACACACACACACACACACACACACACACACACACACACACACACACACATGTATATTATGTAAATGTAAAAGTATCTATATGTGTGTATGTTTGTAAACACCTATGTTGTATATATTATTTGTATTATACAGTATATGTTGTATATGTTATATAATAGGCAATATATATTCCATATTGTATATATACGTGTGTGTGTGTGTGTGTGTGTGTGTGTGTGTGTGTGTGTGTGTGTGTGTGTGTGTGTGTGTGTGTGTGTGTGTGTATGTGTGTGTGTGTGTGTGTGTTTGTGCGTGTGTGTGTAGTTTGTTTATACACATTCATATATATGCATACAATACATGCATCTAAACTCGTAACTATATTTTGCACAAATGTTTTTACACAGCATACAAGTACATATATTGCATGTCCATTGAAAAGTCAATGGCAAAGATGCAAGGTGCGTTAGTTTGTGTTGTTGCAGTGTGAATCCGTTAGAGAGGATTCAAACGGAAATGCGAATCCAGTGCAAATTAATTAGAACCATTTATCTAATGCAAGGGATAAAGTGGCGATTAAGTTTAGTGTAAGGATGCGAAGCGTGATCGGGTTGCATGAATGGACAATTGCACAGGACACAGGACGAGGGAGACGTGTAAGTGGTCATGGGGGAATGCGAGTGGTAAAGGTGACATGAGTTTTGCGAGGGAGAATAGAAAGTGTCTCGGGCTTCTGGAGGGCTTGAGGAATAGCTGAGAGTGGGTTGATGTAAAAAAAAATAGCAGGGGTTGCATGATTATGGGACCCGTGCTAGAAGAGCGGCCAGTGACAGCGGTTGTGAATAAGAAGAGGAGAGTATGGCAAGGATTGTGCGAGTGAGGATGGAGTGTAAGGATTGTGGCGGGGCTAGTAGGTGTGGTAGTGGCAGACGGGTTGGCTGGCAGCCCCCTGGAGTAAATATAGAGGTGCACAGAACACCACACACGGCACCCACGCCGCCGCGAGCTCACCTCCGCGAGTCGATGCTTCTTCTTGTTTTGGCGCAAAGCTTTAGCTCGGCTTTTGGTACAACCTGAACTTAGCTACCTCTTGTCTTGACGATAAAGCAAAACCACTGCCAACGCTGGAGCTCAAGTTCTTTTATTGTCCTTACACAAAATATATCTGCCTGACTGAAGACAACGCGGAGAGGGGGAGAAAGAGAAGGATGGTCTTCATTATTATCTCGGATAAAAAAAGGGGAAATGGAGAACAGGTTCGGAACGAGGAGGAAATATAGAAAGATAAGGGAAATGAGAAACGCAGTAGGGAGAGGGAACAGAGGAAGAGGAGAGTCTTATCATCTGGCCAGTATAGCTTGGAAGATGAGGTTAGGGACACACCGGCCGGAGCTTCCCCAACCCTTCGCGTATTTATAGAAGCGAAGAGAGACAGGCTAACAATTTAGGTTAGTTGTATAGGTAGCTGGATGGCTAACTACCAAACTACTAACTGTTTGCCAGAAAGATAAGCTGAAAAAATTAAGGCAACGTTTGGCCGTAGTCATTAACTGAAGGGGTGATAGACAGTGGCTACATAGAGAACCTCGTGTGTGCGGTGGCCTCAGAGCCTCAATGAGA
>NC_091574.1:29909001-29911501 GCF_042767895.1 Penaeus vannamei | reverse complement strand
AGGCTTGTCGACGGTGGATCTGAAAGTCAAGGTGATGTTGTGAAGTGTTGAAGCAAGTGTGAGCGATGACCCGCGCAAGGCAACACACGCACGAGTGTCTCTGAGGAGGTTCGAACAAAACATCTTGAAAGTCATTGTTTGCGCCTTGTAAAATGCGCTCTGTTGAGGCTTGTTTATTTCGTGGATGACACCGTATGAAGACGATTTTGAGGACGTGTTAATTTTCTCTTCTCTCTCTCTCTCTCTCTCTCTCTCTCTCTCTCTCTCTCTCTCTCTCTCTCTCTCTCTCTCTCTCTCTCTCTCTCTCTCCCTCTCCCTCCCTCTCCCTCTCTCCCCTCTCCCTCTCCTCTCTCCCCTCTCTCCCTCTCTCCCTCTCTCTCCCTCTCTCTCTCCCCCCTCCCCCCCCCCCCCTCTCTCTCTCTCTCTCTCTCTCTCTCTCTCTCTCTCTCTCTCTCTCTCTCTCTCTCTCTCTCTCTCTCTCTCTCTCTCTCTCTCTCTCTCTCTCTCTTTTCCTCTCCCTCTCCCTCCCCGTCCCCCCTCCCCCCACACGGGTAGGGTGATTGCCAGTAAGTCTTCATTGTTTATTATGAAGGAACCTAAAAAGCGTGAGTTGGCTTGAATTCCTTTTTACTATGACAGAATACACAAACTTCAGCCTCCTAGAGAAGGAATGCGGATGACGTCACGGATGACGTCAGTTTCGAGACAAGCCTTGATATGCCTACTCAGCCGAACAAAAAAGGAAAAAAAAGAAAAAAAAGTGAAAAAAGGGGAAAAAATCTTCATACTTGCCTGCTTTTGGCATTAGTGTGAATCTTAGGGCGAAAATAGCTCAAAAGTGTGAATTATTTTTTTTTCTTTCCTTTTCTTTTTTACTAAACACCAAAAAAGGAAAAATGATATTAATTGGTCAGGCAGTTTATCCACGGTACATACCGGATAAGCATATAAAAAATCACTTTTCGTTTTTATATATTAGGAAAAGAAACGTGTGTTTGTCGCCCCTTTCGTTAAATAAACAGTCCTCGCCGATGAACTCGTCTCGGGAGACAACGAAAAAAAGCGAACAAATAAATCCGCATTCACCTTTTTTTCTCTCTTATTTTTTTGGGAAAAGTTTAAAGGGCCAACAAGCACTCGGGAGGCACGAAAGAGCATTGCTTTGAAAAGGTTATTTAGCGCTGTGCTTTTCCCGCTGACATTGCCGAGAGAGCGAAAGGAACCGCGCGACGCATCTCGTTTTTCTTTTTTTTTCTGTCTCTCTTTTTTTTTCTTTTCTTTGCCTGCCTGCCTCTCTCTTTTTGCTTTATTGTTTTGTATCCGGGAAGCGCTCAGTCTTCGTCTCATGAACGTTTACCCTTAAAGGTGGAAAGGTTGTGTGTAAATGTTAAGTCTATCTGTGTGTAAGGAAAATGCTAGATCACTCTGTGGAAACCGAGCCATGCATGGGGGGGGGGGACGATGGGATTGGATGGGAGTGGGAAGGACTGGGAGGGAGTGGGAGGGAATAAGAGAGAGTAGGAGGGAATAAGAGAAAGTGGGAAGAACTAAGAGGGAGTGGGAGGAACTGAGAGGGAGTGGGAGGAACTGAGAGGGAGTGGGAGGAACTGAGAGGGAGTGGGAGGAACTGAGAGAGAGTGGGAGGGACTAAGAGAGAGTGGGAGGGGCTGAGAGAGAGTAGGAGGGAATAAGAGAAAGTAGGAAGAACTGAGAGGGAGTGGAAGAAACTGAGGAGTGGGAAGGACTAAGAGAAAGTGGGAGGAACTGAGAGGGAGTGGAAGAAACTGAGGAGTGGGAAGGAGGAAGAGAAAGTGGGAGGAACTGAGAGGGAGTGGAAGAAACTGAGAATTGGGAAGGAGGAAGAGAAAGAGGGAGGAACTGAGAGGGAGTGGAAGAAACTGAGGAGTGTGAAGGAGGAAGAGAAAGTGGGAGGAACTGAGAGGGAGAGGGAAAGGGTCAGAGGTTGTGAGGGACGGAAAGGGAGAATGGAAGAGAAAGAAAAAGGGAGGAAGGAAGAAAAAAAGAAAGGGAGGGAGAGATAATTGGAAGAGATGGACGAATGGAGGAAGAGATATATGAGCGGAAAGAAAAAGGGCGAGACGAAGAAAGAGGGTGAAGAAGGACTTGAGGCAGTGGTGTTGTTGGAGGTGGAAGAACAAGAAGAACAAGAAGAAGAGCAAGGAGGAGGACAAGAAGAAGAAGAAGAAGAAGAAGAAGAAGGAGAAGGTAGAGGAGGAGGAGAAGGAGAAGGGAGAAGAAGAAGAAGGTAGAGGAGAAGGAGACGAAGAAGAAGGAGGAGGTGAAGGAGAAGGTAGAGGAGGAGGAGACGAAGAAGAAGAGGGAGGTGAAGGAGAAGGTAGAGGAGGAGGAGAAAGAGAAGAAGAAGAAGAAGGAGAAGGAGAAGAAGAAAAAGAAGGAGGTTTAGGAGAAGCCCAGGGAAGTGGTGCCTGGGCGATGCATATTATAGCGGGCAATAGCTCTCAAGGCTGATGGATGGGCT
>NC_091574.1:29901501-29904001 GCF_042767895.1 Penaeus vannamei | reverse complement strand
TACGTGCACCCCTCGGATTGCATGATCAGGACTTGTAAGAGAGATTGTGGAGACGAGCAGCGTCGGCAGATTCGGCTGTGATTATAAGCCTTGACTGGCGTTTGCAATGAGACTCGGCGTGCAGGCGGAGGCGAAGGAAAACTCCGATTTGTGGCCGTAAATAAGCATTTAACTAACGTCAAGATTCACAGTGATTTGAAGGCCTTTTTATAGATTTTTTGGCTATCGTGAAGCGAGGATTTTTTTTCAGGGGGGGAAGTGATAGGGGAACAAATGCGTCATGTATATTTAAGCCTGTTTGTGTCAGAGCAAATGCGATTTCCGGTGTGATCTGTTGGCAGTTGTTTAAAACAAGACTCGAAGCGTGAGAGAGTGGGAAAGCCGGTGCCTAAGAGTACCTTATGCGGTGTGGGGAAAGCTCCTGACGTCGAGTCCTTACTTGAACTGCAAAAAAGGACTCCTCCATTTCCTTCTTTCCCGCGTGCCGGGCTTTACACTGAGTGGCTTGCCATACCCACTCTAATAACAGTCTGTGTCTACAAGTCTGCTCAAGTACTGTATGCTTCTTATCTTCTGCCTGTGATTATCCGCTTGTACACGCACGCCACAATTGTACAGATTACATACCCCAATGATCAAACCGCATTCAAAGTCACGCAAACCACTTTCCTTCTCGTCACATCTCGCGCCAATTACACGATTTCACGCTTCCCAATTAACCCGATTCGACTCGCTCTGAACAAACTACAACCCCTTACGACGCCAGTTCATTCATGCGACTACGTTACCGATGCGTGAATTCGTGACAGTATCGAATTCGCTCGAGTTTTCCCGCCTCGGCCATGGCGTAAGATAGTGAATTCTGAATTGTGTTTTTTTTGTGTGTGTGTTGGTCTGCAGTTGTTATCTGGAGGATTATATGCCGTGAGCAATATTGATCGTTATTATTGAACTACGAGAATAATAGTATAGATTGTCAAATGACTGAATTTGCAGTGCCACATTTATTTCTTTATTTGTTAAGCTAGATTTTTACTTGTTTCCACTATTACTTATCTACCTCCATCATTAATTAGTTTTTTTCCGCTATTACTTATCTACCTCCACCGTTAATTTTTTCCCCTATTATCTACCTCCACTGTTAGTTACATTTCCCCCCTATTACTTATCTATCTCCACCGTTAATTACTTTTTCCCCCTATAACCTAACTACTTCCACCGTTAATTATCTTTCCCCTATTACTTATCTACTTCCACCGTTAAATACTTGTTTCCGCTATTACTTATCTACTTCCACCGTTAATTGTTTCCCCTATTACTTATCTACCTCCACCGTTAATTACTTGTTTCCCCTATTACTTATCTACCTCCACCGTTAATTACTTGTTTCCCCTATTACTTATCTACCTCCAATGTTAAATACTTTTTTCCCCTATTACTTATCTACCTCCACCGTCAATGCGACACGTGGGCGGTAGAGATCCGGCCGCCCCCGGTGCCAGTGGCGTAGCGTGGTAAACCGGCCACTAAAACTGAAGTCGTTTTGGATATGAGCGTCTTGTGTTTCATCCCCGAGGAGCTGATGGCCGACCCAGCTGTGCGTGGCCGTTCGTTCGTGTGGCCTAGAGATTGAGCGAGTGTTTGTGTGTCTGTGAGCGAGTTTACGGACGGTTCTCGTTCACAACGTTTGCTTCAAGAGCGTATTTCGTACTTGGTTGATATGAGTTGGGTGTCGCGGGATTTGTTCTAAAGTTCGTTCCATTGTTTCCCCGCTCAGATGCTCAGTTATGATCCCAATATAACAGTAACTTAAAGGCGAGAAAAAAACATGCAAGTTCGCGCAGGAAGCAGCATTGCCGTGATGCATTCGTGAAGCCGCACTCAGTTCCTCCCGAACGATGGGGACCGCGTGCAGCTGCGCCCGCGACGCCTCGGACGAGTGTGCCCGCGCCGACAAGACTAACGGCCACGTGCCTGACCAGGACGGCGACGGCGACGGCGGCGGCCAGCGGAACGGCCCGCTGCACACGGCCGAGCACGCCACGCAGACCGGCCGCAAGAACGGCGCCATCCCCAAGATCTCCATCGGCGTGAGCTCGGTGGACGGCCACAGCGGCTACGACGAGGAGGAGGCCGGCCTGCGCCCCATGGTCTCGCCCGCCCTCACGACCTCGGCCACCCCGCCCCTGACCTCCCCCGCCCTCGCTACGCCCCCTTACAACTCCCCCGCACTCACCACGCCCTCGATGACCCCGTCTGCGTTTGTGACGTCACCTTTGACCTCGCCTCCGGCCTCCTCCCTGAGAGCGGATAGTGGCGTAGATCAAGGCAGGTGTGATGAAGGTAATACTTTGCAAAGAAATAGGAACAGATCCCTTGGAGCTTCCGTTTTCATTTATTCAGTTATCTACTTCTTTGCAAGGGAGATGAAGCCAGTCTTAGGGAAGAGATGCTCACGATAGGCATTTAAAAAGGCATATGTTCTTATAATCATAATTAA
>NC_091574.1:29891501-29896501 GCF_042767895.1 Penaeus vannamei | reverse complement strand
CTCCCTCTCCCTCCCTTTCCTCTCCTTCCCTCCCTCCCTCCCTTTCCCTCCCTCCCTCCTTTCCTCTCCTTCCCACCCTCCCTTTCCCCTCCCTCTCCCTCCCCCTCCCCCTTCCCCTCCCCTCCTCCTTCATTCTCTCCCCCTCCCCTGATCCTCACGCCCCGTCGTCTTTTTGTACCGGGCGCACAGAGACACGACATGGGCAGCAGAGTAAATCTTTCGTCGGGACACGAGCGCGAGCGAGGGGCGCGGACCTCGTCTTCGGCTCGGACTCTCGGCATGAACTCTGGGTACGATGCAGGCTGAAAAAAAAAGAATTCCTTTTAGAAAAAAAATAGGGGAAAAAAGAGCATCGTGCAGCATCAAAAAATAGCCATACATCGTAAGAATACAAGGAGGTACCTGACCTATCCAAAGAGTAAAAAAAAAAAAAAAAAAAAAAAAAAAAAAAAAAAAAAATATATATATATATATATATATATATATATATATATATATATATATATATATATATATATATATATATATAAGGCATCATGCGCTATCAAAAGTTAAAAAATATATACTTTATAGAAACCATACATCAAAAATAGACAGGGAGGCATCGTACACCAAAAGACAAATATATTAAAAAGCACAGGAAGCATTATCAACCATCTAAAGCATTAGAAAAATAAGTAATTAAAATAATTTACCTTTCAGAAAACATCAGCCAACATACAAAAAAAATAATACCAGGACATACACTACAAAAATAAATTGATCCATAATTAAATGAACAAGAAACCAAAATAAATAAAACCATAAATAAACGAACAAGAAAACATAACAAATAAAAGCACAACATAAATATTCATGCACGTGGAAGCACAGAACAGACCCCGGTGATGAGACCCCGTGCATAGCAGCTTTAGCTTTAATACAGGAATGGGGACGGGGGAAAAATTGACTTGCTTTGGAGTCCCTGTAGGAAAGAAGCGCAGCGCCTGGGTAAGGGCTGGGCAGTGATCATGAGAGGGAGAGTAGGAGGGGAAGGCAGACAGGCAGACAGTGAGAGATTGAAAGAGTGAGTGAGAGAGAGAGGGAGAGAGTGAGTGACTGTGTGTGTGCGAGAAAGAGAGAGAGAGTGAGTGTGTGTGTGTGCGCATGTACTTGTGCGCGTGCGCGTGTGTATATGTATGTATGTATGCATGTATCATTATATATATATATATATATATATATATATATATATATATATATATATATATATATACATATATATATACATATATATATATATATATATGTATATATGTATACATATATATATGTATATATATATGTATATATATATATTATATATATACATATATATATATGTATATATATATATATATATATATATATGTATATATATATGTATATATATATGTATATATATGTATATATATATGTATATATATATATATATATATATATATGTATATATATATGTATATATATATATGTATGTATATATATATATATATATATATGTATGTATATGTGTGTGTATATGTGTAAAGTATATATATATGTATATATATATGTATATATATGTATATATTTATATATGTATATATATATATATAATATATATACATATACATATACATATTCTTATACATATTAGAACGTGTGTGTCAGTGTGTTTAGCAGCGCATGTCCCAGTATAAGCGCAGCCGATTAGTCCCATATGGGAGCATCTTCAGCCGCGGCGCCCACAGCACAGCCTCGAGATAACGGGCGGCTGCAGGAGCATCTTTAGTACATGGCCGAGTCTGTGGCCAAGACCTGTGTGCTTTGGGCTCGTGGCCGGGAGACAGTTAGCTTGTGTTTTTTTTGTGGTAATTGCTGTCTGGGTTTTTTTGTTTTGCATATTTGAGATGATTAACGTAGTCATTGTTTTCTTGATCAGGTATTATGTCAGATCTTATCATCATTACCATCTTCATATTCTTCATCCTCATATCCATCATTATCATCAATATCATCATTATTATCAATAATCATAATTATAATTTATCATCATTATCATCATCATCATCATCTCATCATTATAATTAGCATTATCATCATCATTATAATTAGCATTATCACCACCACCACCATTACCATCTCACCGCTTTCTTCCAAGGTTTTGCTCTCAACACCAACAAATAAAACGCCAGTGTCCAAAACAGAAATATAAACCAGTCACACGAATACAATAAATTTGTTCACGTAAATATATTTTCTGTTTTTCATTTCACCTGCCTGATAAACACAAAATAATTTCCCTCGTTGCATGCACTGACAGGGTCCCATCCGAGGAGGCCATGTTGTGTTGCAAATTTAAACGGGGCGCTCTTTGCATGACTGCCGCGTGTGGTATTGATTTCCCCCCTCTCCCCTCCCCCCCTCCTCTTCTCCTTTCTAGTTTCCCTCTCGTTTCCCTCCTTCCCCCTCCTCCTTACTTCTCTCTCCTTTTCCCTCCCCCCTCTTTCTCTGATTTTCTCTTTCTCTCTCTCTCATTTTCTCTTTCCCTCTCTTTCTCTCTCTCTCTATCTCTCTCTCTCTCTCTCTCTCTCTCTCTCTCTCTCTCTCTCTCTCCTCTCCCTCTCCTTTTCCCTTCCCTCTTTTTCCTCCCCTTTCCCTCTCCCTATTCCTCCTCTCCTTTCCCCTCCCCTTCTACCCACTCCCCTTCCCCTCCTCCCCCCCTCCCTCTCCCTCTATGCATTTCTCTCCTCCCTCCCATCTCTCCTTTCCTCTCCCCTTTTCCCCTTTCTTCTCTCCTCTTCCTTTCTCCTCTCCCCCTCTTCCTCTTCCCTCTCCCTTCTCCCTCCTCCCTCCTCCCTCCTCCCCACTCCTTTCTCCTCTCCCCTATTCCCTCAATCCTCTTCCTCTTCCCTCTCCCCTTTTTTCCTCTCCCCTTATTCCTCTTCCTTCTCCCCTTTCCTTTCTCCTCTTCCCTCTCCTTTCTCCTCTCCCCCTCTTCCTCTTCCTTCTCCCTCTCCCCTCTCCCCTCTCCCCTCTCCCCCTCTTCCTCTCCCTCCTCCCCTCCCCAGTTAAAGCTCATAGGTAATAATGTCGTTTTGGAAGTCGTTTTCGTCGCCGAGACTGTGATGGGGTTTGAAATGGGGCGAGGAAACGATCTTCAGACATGGAAATTGGTTTTGATGCGAGTGGTCGAGGTCGTGAGGGAGTGAATGGGCGAGTAAGTGGGTGAGTGAGTGAATGGGTGAGGGAGTGAATGGGTGAGTGAAGGAATAGGTGAGGGAGTGAATGGGCGAGTAAGTGGGTGAGTGAGTGAATGGGTGAGGGAGTAAGTGGGCGAGGGAGTGAATGGGCGAGGGAGTTAGTGGGTGAGGGAGTGAATGGGCGAGTAAGTGGGTGAGTGAAGGAATGGGTGAGGGAGTGAATGGGCGAGTAAGTGGGTGAGTGAGTGAATGGGCGAGTAAGTGGGTGAGTGAGTGAATGGGTGAGGGAGTGAATGGGCGAGTAAGTGGGTGAGTGAAGGAATGGGTGATTGAAATGGTGTGTGTGAGTGTGTTAGTGAGTGAAATGGCGAGTGAGTGTGTTCGTGAATGAATGGGTTAGTGAGATGAGTGTGTTAGTGAGTTAATGGGTGAGTGTGGCAGTGAGTTAACAGGTGAGTGTGTTAATGAGTTGAATGGGTGAATAAATGGATGAGTGAGCGTGTGGGTGAGTGAATGTATAAGCGAGTGAATAAATGGGTGAGTAAATGGGAGAGTGATTGAATATGAGGGTGAACGTATGAGTATGTGTATGTTTGTGTGCGTGTGTGTGTGTTTGGGTTTGGTATTAATTCTTTCTATATTGCGTTATTGGAAGTTGCGAAGTTTTGTTTTATTTTTTTTATTTTACGGGGGAAACTTTAATATAATTGCGGTGGGCAAATAGGAATATGTATAGCCTTTTAAAGTCTAACAGCTTTCTTGATTACATAACGTTCAGAAAGGAATGTGTATTAGTTAAACAATTCTCTCTCGCTCGCTCGCTCGCGCGCGCTCTCCCTCTCCCTCTCCCCTCCCCTCCCCCACTCTCACTCTCCCTCCCCCCCTCCCTTCCTTACCACTCCCTCCCCCCTCCCTTCCCTACCACTTCCTCTCCCTCTCCCCTTTCCCCTCCCTTCCCTACCACTCCCACTCCCTCTCCCTCTCCCTCTCCCTCCTCCTCCCCCTCCCCCTCCCCCTCCCCCTTTCTCTCTTATACCTTTCTCACACACGTATTATTATATTATTACACCCCTCTCACTTGTTGTCTCTTCCTCCTCTCCCCAGAATTGGAGATCATGGCGACAGAGCTTGCATCCTTAGTGAACCGGCTGGAGACCGCCGTAGCGAGGCTGGAGAAGGTGGGTCTGTCCGCGCCTGCAGGAGGATCGCCAGCAGCACCAGCAGGAGGAGCTCCTGAACCCGCTCAGCAGGAAGGTAGGTGGCTGGTCGCTGGACTCGCTCGCTCTTGTGGGGGAGAGAAAAGTCTGGGTTTACAAAAAAAAAAAAAAAAAAAAAGAAAAAAAAAATCGGTTCAGGTACGAAAGTCTGGGTTTACAAAAAAAAAAAAAAAAAAAAAAAAAAAAGTTCAGATACAAGTCTTGATTTATAAAAAAGAACTTTTGGTTTTGAGACGAAAATCTTGGTTTACAAAACAAAGAACTCTCAGATTAGATACGAAAATCTTTGTTTACAAAAAAATGGTGATGATACGAAAGCCACCACTGCTTTGGGAAAGGGAGTGTTGGTTGAGGAAAGTTTGGTTTAGGAGAATATCTCTTGATCTAGGAAAAATACTCTTGGTTTAGGAGAAAAATCTTAGTTCAGATACGAAAGTCATGGTTGCTTTGGGTAAGAAAGTTTTGGTTTATGGAAAAAAATATCTTGGTTTAGATTCGAAAGCCTTGATTGCTTTGGGAGAAAATGTTTTGCTCTAGGATGGTTTAAGAAAAAAAAATCTTTGTTTAGATGCGAAAGTCTTTG
>NC_091574.1:29851501-29881501 GCF_042767895.1 Penaeus vannamei | reverse complement strand
ACCCGTTTTGAGTTGGCAATGTTTCGCGGAACTGACACCGGATCGCCAAGATAGAGATTACTCGGCTTTTATCATACATAATATTCCACTTCCAGGTTTCTATGGCAAGGGGAAGACCAAGGAAGCAGGAGAGGCAGCTTTCAATAGCTCCCTTGGCGGATATTTGTGTATTTGGCAAGGCATAAACCCGTAAGCTTTTAAAAGCATCTTGGTGTGGGTGGATTTCAAGGCTAGGGAGAAATCAGCTGTTGCTGTGTGTCAAATTCCTGTATGGGCTGGGGAGATTATGTCAGCCCGCCTATTTCCTGGGTCTTCAGCCTTGTGGGAAAGAGGTTTTTGGACAGGAATATGGGCTTGGGGAAGATATGCTTTTTCTTTTCTTTTTAGGATTGATCAACTTCCTTGATTTTTCTAGTAGTTATCTTAGTTTAACAGTTGTTCCCTTGTAAGATATGTTTTCAGTAAGAAAATTAAAGGAAATAGATATTACTTTCATATGAAAATTAAAAATGGCTGAGGGTTTCAGTGGTGGACCAAATGATTTTGTTCAGCTTGTTACTGTAAGTAAAATATCAAGTTCGGCTACCTCGGTCACCTCACCTTTTCTTACTGAATAGCAAACGCTGGTGCAGCAATACACCTAACAGCTTTCTTAATGTATTGTTGCAAAAACAATGTCTCCAAGCCCACAGACTAGTTCAAGTAATAAATTAAATAATAGCACCAAGGCTTTTAAGTCATATATTTTGTCAGTCTTTGACCAGCAAACATCCGCAACATATGTTCTCATAGTTTAGAGTTCGGACAGTTTCCATGACAAAATTTGTCCAGGAAGTCTACAAGCTCTATTTTGTCAGGATGTATACAGTGAAGGTTTATAGGCCATTACCAGTGTGCTGATGGGCACAAAAGCCAGGCTTAGACCAGTGGCTAATGCATGGGTAAATTAGTAAAATTAAAAATAGACTTTTATTTATAAATTTGCTCTGCTGGCTTCCTCTTCCATTCCTCAGCTTAAAGGTATATGTGGTAGATAAAAGAATAATACTGCATTTTAAACTGTGTCATGGAGCAAATCCCTATTTTGAAATTAATGATGTTTTGGGTCAGTTTATTATCAATATTTTATCTGATACTAGAATTAGTTTGCAGACAACTTGGAGTATTGTGCTGACTCCAGGGTGTCCACAGACCACACATTATTTCAGTCTACAAATATTGCTATCATTTTTGCACGTCACATTTTTCATCTCAACACACTCGCATCATCACTATTGCCAATTATGAACTTTTACTTTCACATATACCATGATTGTCCCATTTCACAAACATCAGAATATAATAGTAAAGATATTGTTGGGTACAACTGCTTGCATAATGGATTGGAAATTTTTTCCGGTGTAAACAATGGAGGTTTGGTTCATGGTCTGTGGTTTGACTTCAGTTGAGGTGTGAGGTGTTTCTTTCTTGGAAGCAGGCCAGTGATTGTACAGAACTACAAATGTATTTGAAGTACTTCAAATTGTTAAGTGGTATTTTTTGCATATTTGCATTTCTCATTATTCATTTATCTTGTAGTTTTGTCTTGACAAAGTGTCAGTGAAAGATGTTGAAAATTCTGACATGCATGCATACTTACTTGCATACATACATACATACATACATACATACATACATATATACATATATACATATATACATACTTACATACTTACATACAAACATACATACACATGCAAATATACATACATACAGATAGACATAAATTCATACATATGTACTTTTATATGCATACACACATATATCTTCTTTCTCTTTGCCTTTTCATGCTTCTGTGCAGGGTCAGCACTGAGTTGTGCTGGCTTGCAACCCTGGGGCTGGGTTGCATACACACACATACATACATTCATGCGTGTGTAGGCACAGACTTGCACTCGCACACTCACGCACACGCACACAGTCGCACACACACACACACACACACACACACACACACACACACACACACACACACACACACACACACACACACACACACACACACACACACACACACACACACACACACACACATACAATCATATTAATGGGTTTTTGATAAACCATATAAATTTTTGGAGGTATTCAGAGTACCATGAAGGGGTTTCATGGCTGTTCCCTCAGTATAGTATGGGTTGAGGATTTTTTCTTTTAACATCTGTTAATGTTCTGAGCAGTTATTATATCCCTTATTTAATGACTAAATACAAAAGTCCAGGATTTCATTCAAGTCTAAAGTGTACAGTATCCATTATTTTATGTGGCTTTGTGCAAGGGGCAGGCTTGTAGGAAATCTGAAGAAGCCATTCATATATAAACTGCTCATAAGGTTTCCTGAAAGTTGTTGGCAAAGTGCAATTAACAGATGTAGAGACAAGTGTATTAGTAAGTGACATACTTCTGATAAAGGAATGATAAAAATAGGGGATAGAGCACCTGAGAATAAAAATGGAACTGGCATCTAATGATATGCGAATATTAATTTAGATAGATAGCATGTTCTGTTTCATAAAGTCCAAGGTTTTGCAATAACATAGGTTGAAAGTAAAAATGTTTATATTAACAATATCCATATCATTATGCTATTAGGAAATTTAGAATAGTTTTCCCCTTGTTTCAGTACTTGTAAGTACCTATTTTTTCTTAACATATTTGAATAATTCTTTTAGATATTTGTGTTGGATTCTCATTTTTTTGTTTTGTTCTTTACAAATATGTGATGATTATTTTAATGATTATGGAATACTGTTCCCAATTTTTTCTTGCTTTGATAGTATTTGATTGCAAACTGGAAGAAGAAAACCATGGTATATAAACACTTGATATTATTATTATTTTTTATAGGAAATATCCAGCCAGTAGCATTATATATCCCACTCCTTTTTCTTTGGTTTCTTTGCTTGATATATAATTTCTTTTCATTTCTTATTCTGCCAAATCATGGTTCCTTCTTCTCTGTCTAATAATATGTTCAGTTATATCTGAATTAATTGTTTTTACTCACTGTGTTGGATTTGACCTGCTAAGAAACAATTTTTCAGATCTTGCTTCTGTGTCTGTTATTTTCACAATTATTTTTCATTCTTCTTAACCCTATCTAATTTCATGTTTATTTGCTTAACTGATTACGCATTTCAGAGCGTCGTCCAGGCTTGATTTGGGGTGGTAGGTGTCTCTTGGATATGGTAAATGCAATTGTGTGTGGCCCCCCTTGCACCCTGCATTTTTAATGCATTTGTCCTTTTCTACATACGGCTTTTATATTTTAAGCATTTCCTCCTCTCCCCCCCCCTCAAATGACCTTGTATCTAGCTAGATTTTGAGTGATCAGTATGTAGTCATGGCAGATGAGACAGTGAAACTGACTCTACGTGAAGGCAAGTTGGCTTTTAAGGAATGCTACATCCAGTCATCATTCAACTATATAAGCTATATGTAACTGTAAATGTGAGATGGCATACCAGGTGATGCCTTGATCCCATTCTCAAAATATTACAAGACCTTTTAACCCAATGCCGCTGGTTAAAAATGTTTGACAAGTGGACGTAATAACGGGATAGTTGGCACGCATCAGCAGTTTCCCCTGTTTGCGCCTGACTCATTTGGAAGTTTGTGAGCAACATTTGACTTTTATTTTGCTATAATTTATAAAAGATATTATAACTTTGAAGGTTTGCCTTCATTATAGGTACTATTGCCTAAAATCTTTACTATATAAATGAAGTCGCTACTATAGGAGAAAGCAAACTCCGTCTGACGAGCCAATAGCGCGGGATACCATCCGTTTTTCAGTCCACAACAGCCATGGCATGTATGTACATGCCACCTGGCGGCTAATGGTTTAGATTGATATTTAAAGAAGTGAAAATGTTACTTAATTTGGAATGGAGAATGGGGTGAATTTAATTTAGAAAGTACCTGACAGTACCTGACAATTACTGTCTGTTTGTATTTTGAGTCGGCTATGATACATGAAATAATTATAAAGATTATTTTTGAAGAAAAAAAATTAGTATAGTCATACGTGATCAGTTTAGTGTTCTTTTCAGTTTCATTGTATACATTATTTGCATTCCTTTGATAGTTTCATTTCAGAAACAAAACATGTATGGGATTTTGAAGTGTACTATTAGATGGATATTGCTGTACAATAGTAGGATTTATTAGAAAACAGTCTTGGTTTTGTATTGCCATTTATGTGTGCTAATATTATGTATGATGTCTACATGGATTTGTTACATCTTTCCACTTGACATGACAATGAATTCCTCAACAGTGATATTTAGTATTTTCAGACAGTAATGAAAACACCAGAGAAACACCATTTCAAGAAAAGTTCTATAAAATGTGATTCTTTCCTCTTTCCCAGTGTTGTTGTTTTTTTACTGTTTTATATTGCCTTAAACTTTCCTCATAAGTACTTGCAGTACCTGTTCATTTTCATAAATTTGTTACTATGGCTAAGGGTGGCTACTTGGGAAGAAGAGAGAATTTTATATGAATGGCATTGAGAGTTTTAATCACATATGTATTGAATAAATTCTCTTAACTGCATGTTTTTTCCAAAACAATTTTGTAATCTGGCCTTCCACAGCATCAAAAAAAGTGCTGAACAATCTTGTGCACACAAACATGCAAATATATACATACATATGTATAGGTACTTTATTTCTTATACATTGGTATTCTTCCTTTACATTAGTAATGAGGTTGTTATCATGTAAATTATATGCATTAAGTTATCAGATAGAAGTAAATTTTTAGAATACTTTTGGCTATGCCAAGTAGAAAGTAATTTCATACATGTATATAATATTCATAAAACAATTTTCACAAAGATTATAATATACACATACAAGATTCATAAGATAATTTTCAATAAATCTAATGTCTGCGTTTATTTAACAGAGGATTGCACAGTGCCATTCGTACTTGCCTACGATGACCTCCTCTCGGGCCCCTTCAAGGCCTTCCTGGACACTAGCAACCAGATTGGGGGAGATGTCGCTGCAATTGCAAAGATGGTGCAGGAAACATTCATCAATCAGCGTGCTTTCTTGGTCATGGCTTCAAAGAGTCAACGACCCCTTGACAGTGAACTGCCTCAGGTATGATTGTTTATAGTGGTATGACTAAGTCTGGCTGAGTGTTTGGATGTGGCTGAAAAATTAGCTAGCTTAATTTTTTTTTTTTTTTATTGATTTATTCAGACCAGTGAGACAAATTTTTCGTAGTTTAATACATTTAGTTCTTATTTATTTCATGTTGAAATAGAAGTCCTTTGACATAGAATTAATTATTATGCTGATAAAAAAGCCTCAAAATATTTATCCATTAAGTAGGAAGACATTTGACCCAACATGTACAGAAAGAAAGATAATAAAAGGTCAAGAGTAGAATGAAATTATTTGATAAATAAACTGGGACATGAAAAAGATGGGTAAATAAATTGGGACATTAGGAATTTTATTTAATTGATTAAACTTTTTGCTGCTGCCTAAATGATTGAACAAGAATGACTTTGCCAAAATATGAGTGCAATAGCGTTAATTATAAGGGAGGAAGATAGAGTAAGAGGGAAAAGGGACGTAGGTAACAATACAGGTGAAGGTAGCATACTTCAATATAGGTGAAGGTAGCATACTTCAATATAGGTGAAGGTAGCATACTTCAATATAGGTGAAGGTAGCATACTTCAATATAGGTGAAGGTAGCATACCAAAGCTTTTCTTTAATTGTAAATGTATGTTATCAGAATTATATGAATACACTGCCAGCTGTTTCATGAGCCATGTTACTGCAGGTACTAGAGCCAACTGGCAAGAAGGTCCAGGAAGTGATTGCATTTAGGGAATCTAAACGCCAGTCGCCATTCTTCAATCACCTGTCTGCAGTGTCCGAATCTATTCCTGGCCTATCATGGGTGGCTGTTTCTCCAGCACCAGCACCTTATGTTAAGGAGATGGGAGACTCGGCAGTATTCTATACTAACAGGGTTCTCAAGGAATACAAGTACGTAGTTTTTATTTTATTTTATTGTTAATATTGTTATTATTATTATAGTCATATATATATATTTTTTTCTAACAGATTGGTTGTGTCAATTGTTTAAGTATGTTCGTTTGTTCACTTCATTGTTATTAAACACAATGGTTTCCCTGATGTGGTGATAAAAAACATTATGAATTGGAAAATACCTCACCACTCATAATAAGCAAGTTTCCTCATAGTATTCCGCATTGAATTACAGGGACAAGGACAAAGTTCACGTTGAATGGGTCCAGCACTGGAACAACGTCTTCAAGGAGCTTCAGCAGTACGTCAAGACTCACCACACCACAGGTCTCTCCTGGAACACTCGTGGTGGCAACGCAATGTCAAACCTCAAGGCTGCTCCGGCTAACTGCGGTGTTCCTCCCCCTCCTCCTCGTAAGTTAGTGGGTTTTGTTGTCGTTAGTCTTTGTTGGTTAGCATTCAGCTTTTTCATTTAAGTGTATCCTTGACTCAGGTATTGTACCTAGGTTCTTAGGAGTCTGGGGCAGCAAAAATTCTAATACTTATTGCACAGTTGATTTTGATATTTGTTTATTGATCTTTTTATTTGTTAATATTTTTTCAATGTAAGTAAATTACCAGAAATTTGTAAATGTCTGTATTAATACATGAGGCATTCTGAAAACTGGATTGACCTTGTGCCTTTATCTTTCAATTTTACGGTATATTAAAACATCATAGAATAAGGAAAAGAATCTTTATCAATTGTTATTAACCATTTACAAAACACTTGAGTAAACCTTGTTTTGTTTATTAGTAAACTACTAAATCTTGAGTGCAGGTTTTTATATAACATCTGAAAAAATGGCAAAAATAGCTAACAATTTGTTAATACTTTTGATGATATACAGACAAAGTGGTTCTGTAACCTTTATGCTCATATGGAACTTAAAGAACACCAAGTGGGACAATATGTCATGTGAGAATACTAGACTGGGTAAAGGTGTAGTTTCTTTTAAATATAGGGCTTCACCCATCATTGCCAAGATAGCAATCATACTTGCCATCCTACATCAAAGTGTCAATTACTAATCTTATCAAGTTCACCTGTTCATCTTTTTTTCTTTTTTTTTTGGGGGGGGGGAGGTCTTGCTGTTAGTTTTAATAGCATAATAATAATCATAATGACAACATTGTTATTAAATGCTTTAGAAAAAGAATTCCTAAAAAATCACAAAGAGGAAATCAGCAGAGGACTCATGGGCTTACTAATTGTCTCCTTGGTGGTTGAGCACTTGTGAAGTCATCTACCTACAAAAAATGTTTTCAAAAGAAAAGAACAGTAGACTGTGTGAATACCCAATGGGGATGCACACATGCATAGAAATTTTTCATGCAAAAGCACTTGCACTTACGTATGAATGTAAACTTGCGTAATATGTAAGAAGTATCATTATATGTAATGTTAAGATTATCCTTTCATTTATATTCCATTGTTTTCTTTTTCAGATTAAATAAAAGTAGATGTAAAGCTTGAAGTAGATTTTGTTTTCATTATTGTTATTAAAATTATGATTTGTTTGTTTACTTCTTGGGTATAGCTAGTAGCTGTATGCTCTATTTGATAAGATAATTTAGCGTGAATTCTTTAGAAGGAGAATTCTTGGTGATTTTTAAAAATCTTAACCATGCTTTTATTTTAGAATGAGAATAAAATAAGTAAGATGGGATTCTCACAATGCAACTTTTTAGCAGGTCTTTCTCTTATTATTGCAATCTTTATTGTTAACAATAATGAAACTTTCTCATCACATTTTTTCATATTTTACTTTTACATTTAGACTTTTCATTAGAAAATATTTATACCAGCTAGTCCCTTGTCCTTCAAATAGTGAAATTACCACAAAGAAAAAAAAGTGAAGGATAAAACAGTTGAAGTCCATAATTTGACAGTACTTGGCTTTTGATGTGTAGGGCTATCACCATATGGCACATAGGTGTATAAGGATTACTCGTAGAGCTATTGTAGTGGTATTTTTAGGGTCATGTTCATATCATTGTTTTGCTAGCCTCAATGTCTTTGTTTGTAAGGTGTTGGCTATAAATTGTATATTTTTTTCCTAGGATTAAAGGTGGAAAAATCTGTTATCAAAGATTACCCACTGAAATTATACAATATTAGTTATGATTCTGAAATGTGACGTTAAAGATTTGTTAGACCAGATTTTATTGCTAGCTGACTCAGAATTATGTATGTTTAATTTTTCATGAGAATCTCTGAAAATATTTTTTGGACATTGGTGGTCAGCTACTGTATATCTATATTTTAGATTATATGTTTGTTTAATTATTACAAATGCAATATTATTACAAATATATATTTCAGAATCCACTAGGAAAGTATATTAACTGATTTATAGAATGGAATAATTTTTAATTATTTCACTGTAAGCACATCCAAGGATCCTCCTTGTCAGGCTTAAAAGAAAAAAAAGACAAAAAAAAAAGACAATCAAATTTATTTCTCTTCATCTCCCAATAACATCATTGGCAGTGTTATTGTAACTTTTGTTGATTTATTCTCCTAGCGGTTGTAAAAATGTAGCTAACTTTCGCTGTATTGTCGGTAGCTGGCATCCCTCCCCCTCCCCCAATGGTCCCACTGGTGCCAAAAGCTGTGGCTGCGGAGGATGATGGCCGAGCTGCACTCTTCGCCTCTATTAATAAGGGAACAGATATCACAGCCGGGCTCAAAAAGGTAAGGAGTTTAGGTGGTGTACTGTTTTGCTTGTTTTGTTATTTTTGTTTTATTATTGTTATTTTTGTTTAATATTTAATCATTATTGTTTTATTGTGTTTTTGATACTGGTGATGATAGTGAGATGCTTATTACTGTGTAGAAAGTGTTCTTTCTGTTTTGCTTAATTTTTCTATCCCAAAACAAATGCAAAAGATTTGAACAGCATGTAAGAGATTTATCATAAATGTGGGATGTTGAAGACTTTTGAGGTTCATTTTAAGTGGCTGATGCAGAGCACTGAGGTAATACCTTGTTTAATCCGGTTGCCTCGCATGTGGACCAAAATCCAGGCATTAGGCTTACTCGAGTGGCTACTCTTCTGGATGTGTGGTTTATAGGCCCAACCCACATGAACATTTCCCTTTGCAATATTATGATCTCTCTCTGCACAACCATTTTTCTGCATTTTTACCCTTTTCCAAGATCTAAATTTGTCATTTGTTATTCTGTATGAATATGGTAATTGATGGTTTTCCTTGAGCAGACTCCATATTATCTCTATGTAGTTTGCAACTCCGTGCAATAACATTAAGAAACCTTTATTCTAAGGCATATTTGCGAAGAGAAAAGCAGTTATATTTTTCGTACTGAGTATAGATTTTATATTAACCCCTTGAATCAGGTTGCTTCATGGCAATCACATGGACCAAAATACATGTGGCTGCACTGCAGCGTGTGCAGTGTGTAGGCCAGATCCATGCACACTTATGTGCAGTGACAATAGTCATTGCCTTCCCTTGCAATGTTAATTTACTTTATCCAAATGGCAATAGACTGTTTTCTGTGTACAGGCACTAGTTCATCTCTCTATATAGTAAATAGGTCAGTGCAAGAAAAAAAAGAAAGAAATTTTTTGTAATCAATTTTCTGTAATACAACCTACACTGCTGGTCACGGCGGCTAGGAATAGGATGCTGAGCATGGAAATGGTGTCCTCCCTGGAGCGAGCACTCTTCCAGTCATGGCTGACAGACGTTACATTCCACACTCGTTTCTCGATGGGAATAATGCAAAACCCCTTTCTAAATGTTAAATGAGTAAGAGCACCCTCCACGAGATTTGTGCACTTATGGCGAGTCTTTTCCATCACCCTGGCCTTGCTCATGACAACAACTTCACGTCACCCCACCCGCGGCCATTTTTTCCCAGGATGGCATGTTCACACCACCCATTACCATGATAGTCACATCACCCAGATCAAAGGGGTTAAATAACTTTGAATGAGTGATAACGTTTATGCTTTTACAAATTAATTTACAGAATTGCTATGCTTTAGTGTGGTTTATATAACTAAAATAAGCATGTGTTACTCCTCCAAAGAAAGTAAAATGCTGTTTTGATTCAAGTCATAGCAAAGCAGTAACTGCAGTGTGATACATCGGTCTAGTCAGGGCACAGTGAGGTAGTCTTGTTAAAAACCAGGCAGTTTTCAGTTGAAGATTCCTCTTTTTGGTCCAGTGGTGTTGCATTGAAGGTTTCACAAACACTTAGACCTATCATCAGATATAAGCAGTCCAAGAGTTGGATGGTTGTTATTTTCCTTCCGTAGATGTCTCACAGGATACACCTTTGCACCAACCTCATAAAACAAGTTGGTCACATTTTCCTGTACATCTGTGGAGCAACATTTTTTATGTCAAAGAATAACAAGAAAAAGTTATCAGGTTTTATTTTATTTCTTATTTAGGTGGACCGCAACGCACCTCGTCTTCCACCAGGGGTGTGGACGCCACAGACAGTAAATTGACATATCTTTTCTTTTGTGGGGGTATTCTCTGGTATACAGGTTACATATGCTGCATTACCTCTTGCTGTAAAATGCTGAAAAAAATTTATTTATGCACATACATAGGCCTTTTCCCCTTCCAAACTTTTAGGTGAATGGATATGTAGACGACATTTGTCTCCTGTTTCTACAGGTATTTGTATGTGTATGTGGAGGCTTTTATATATACATATATGCACTTTAATATATCCTGTACTGTATATGTAGATGGGTATCCAAGTCCTGCATGTAGGTGTCTAATGAATTATTCTAAGTTTGAAGGAATATAGACTACATTTTACTGATATCATTGACTTTGTCTTTATTGTTGTAAGTGTATACAAATGCAGTTGAAAGGTATTGTATGTTGTTGGGAAAATTGGTGATGTAAAATTAGAACTTTATTCATATATTTGGATCTTTGAATGGACTAATGGGACTATGAGGAACACAAGTGGAAGGATTATATTTATCTTACTAACCTCAAAAGGCTTCCTAGCATTTTTTTTCTTTGCACAATTTTAACTAATTTTATGTTCATACTAACCAGAGCAGCATAAAAATACCTCACCTCATGTGTCATTGACTAATCCATGTTTAACATTCGTATTTCTATGGGGCAGGTACATCCCTGCTGGGTTTAATTTCATATTTCATTACAAATTAAAGCCTCTTCATTTTTCTTCAATATCATTATGGATATTTGGTAAATCCAAAGCATAGCTAAACCATAATTTTTTTCTTTGATGTAATTAAAAAAAAAACAATATCTTAAATGAAGAAGTAAAGAATTCAGCTTTACAACATCTAAACTTGATTATTTTTCTTATGATTACAGGGTATAATAGTAAAAACAATGCTTTCACTAACCATTATTTTTGCTTTCAAGGGAAGGTAAAGGTCAGTTGAATATCAGTCAAGCTACAAAAAAATAAAGAAAAAATATATATACCTTAAAAACAAAGAAGAGAAAGAGGGAAGTTTATGGAAAATCAGCAATACAAATTTGCAAATCTTTTCCAGGTTAGAGATGACCAGAAAACCCACAAAAACCCCAGTCTGCGTGAGGGACCAAAACCATTTGTCAAGCAGACAGAGACTGCCCCTGTTCGTGCACCCACTCGTGAGTCACCAGAACGCCCTCCCAAGTTTGCTCTTGAAGGGAAGAAGTGGTTTATCGAATACCAGAAAGACAAACCAAGTCTTGTGGTCGATAATGCTAAGATGGATCAATCTGTGTACATCTTCAAGTGCCAGAACATAGTGGTTCAAGTTAAGGTAGGCTTTCTTTTGTTATTTATTTTATTTTTTCATTTCTTTCTTTTATACTCACTTTCTTTTCTTTTACTCGATTGTATTTATTCAGTTATTTTTATATATCACATGGATATCTTCTTCAATTTCTGTCATGCTTGTTAGCTGTTGATACTTGGTTCTTTATAGTAATAGAGGCTGATAACATTATTTAATGTTCTTGTTCTTAGGTATCTAGAGATTATATTTATAACTTTTTACTTCCCACAGGGTAAAGTTAATTCTGTCATATTAGACTCCTGTAAGAAGTCTGCTGTAGTATTTGATAACCTGGTTTCTTCTGCGGAGGTTGTCAATTGTCAATCGTGCAAGGTCCAGGTAAGAATGTTATTTGTCATGTATTCCCTATAGTGCCTCAATTAACTTCAAAATTTTAGTTAAGATAGTAACTATATAGTTAAGTAAACTTCACTCATTTGTAGGGCAGTTAATGACTTATTAGTCTACAAGATACTGTTCAAATAAGAATATAATGATGAAGTAGAAGTTAACATAACATATTTATTGTATACCTATATTTTTCTCACTATATCATAATCTTTTCTTTCTTTCCTGCAGGTGATGGGCATCATGCCAACTATCACGATTGAGAAGACCGATGGTTGCCATGTTTACCTGAGCAAACAGTCTCTCAACACAGAAATCATCACAGCCAAGTCCTCTGAAATGAACATCCTTATTCCCAAAGAGGATGGCGAGTTTGTAGAATGTCCTGTTCCTGAGCAGTTCAAGACGGTGATCAAGGGCCATTCCCTGGTCACTACATGTACCGAAAAGGCTGGTTAAAGTCTGTGAAACAATGCTCATGTAGGAGAAATAGAGAACAAGAGGAAGAGAGAGGATAATTTTGGAACCTGGCACAATTAATTTACTTGATTTAAAGAAAAAATTGTTTACATACATTAAGAAAACACATTTGAGGATATTTATTGGTGCTTGATGTGAATAGTCATCCCAGGAAGTGATTTTTAAAGGATTTGTTAATAGTGGATTCAAGAAATGTCCAAATTTCGTAGTGGATTACAGTTTGATACATGTAGTTTTGATTTGAGAATTTTCTTTCTTGACAAAGACGTATTAGAAATTGATGAGTCCTCAGAGTGAAATGAAGGTTTAATTATGCAAGCACAAGAATAATTACTAGTTTCAGCTTTTTATACAATCAGTATAAAGCCAGTGTAACATTAAACATAATTTAACTACAAACAACACATTTAAAGGATTGGCACCAAATTATTTAGATGTTATGGCTTGATTTAGTAATTGCCATAGTGTGCAATGAGATAGAAAACACAGTCAATGAAATGATATTTCCTTGAGTTAAAATATTAGAAAGGATCATGAATTTGTTAATAGTTCATCTAATTTGTGATTCCAGTTCCCCCACCAAGTCAACAGTTAGCTCTAGACTGTATCAGTTATTTATCCAAAAAGCAACAACATTAAAATGGAAAAGTGAAGCTTTTTTACTCATATGAATGTAAGACACAATGTTACTCAAAAGCACAAGTTATTTAGAACCAGTCTGATTCCTCCTCTAAATAGCCAAAGAATTGTTTGAAAAATGCGTATGGATAAGGAATGCATGAGAGAGATATTTATAACCTTTGTAAAGTGACAAGATCAATGGGAATGATTTAGCCAAAGTTTGTAATGAAGGTAAAAAGGTAAAAAAAAAATTATGATAATGATATAGAGGAACAATATCAGCATACTGGTAAGGCAAGTCTGTTTCTTCCTTTAGAAATATTTCCCACATTGTCATGGTTGCCACTTCTGGAATTAGTTTTCTCATTCATTATCCCTAGAAGAAGAAGAAGAAAAACATTGTAGGGATACATGTTGCTACTTTTATATAAGAAGAAAAGCGATTTTTACACAAATTTTGAATGAGATCTTTCATTACTCTTCTTGATGCTGTATGTAGTTTAGTCCCATAATTTATTATTATTCCTCTAGTTTCTTTACCAACTGGTGAATTTGGAAATGTATTAGACAGTGGCATAATTATCAAACAGTATGGGAAAATCTAGCCTTTTTACTTTGCTTTATTATAATTATAATTGTCTACTGCAAATGTTGATTAACTGTACTCTTCCATTTTATATGCATATCAGTAATGATTTTGATTTAACTAATAAAATGTACAAGTGGGTACCAGTTTATTCTTTTATTTCCCAGTGTATTTTTTAAGAAAATATCCATGAATAGTTTCTAGGATGCATTCTTGCCAAAAGGTTTTGTTTTAACTATATAATGATGGGACCTGAATTTTTTGTAATTAAATATCACACAACAGTCTAGACTTTGTGGCTAGGCCTAAGCTGTGCACAGCCAGCACACCTGTTGCTAGTCACACGCGTATATATATCACAGGCCATTACGTCATTACCTGTCTTGGAAGGGTTAATGCTCTTGGTGGCTAATGACATGTTAGTAATATAAATTACTCTTCATTGATTCACTCAATTTTTTAATCAAGACACATTTAAAATTTTCTCCTTTTTATAGATCATGGTTTCATTTATTACACATGTTTAATGTTTGTCTTTAATAGTTAATGGATAAAAAAAGGGGGAACTTGAGACATGTATATTGTCAATTACTTTGAATGTAGAGGGAATAGGAATAAAGATATTGAAGGATGGATAAGATAGAAGAGCATTCTCTTGGGTCATGTGGAAGGGAGTTGGGTGGGGAGGTCTGAGAAATGAAGGTTTTCATATGAGAAGAGGGGACAGGTCGAGGAGCAGAGGAAGAAGTGGGTGTAGATGATAGGGTGGAATGTTTAGATCACCTGGTGTGACAGGTAAAGTTAGGAGAAGGAAGGATAGGCATTGGGAAAGTGGTATAGATTGGAGTATCTAGATTTTGGTAAAAAAAAAAAATTTGGCTAGTGGAGAAAGGGAGTAGAGGCAGGATGGTATGGAGTAGAGGCAAGAGATGGGAGAGGAGCAGAGTGAAGGACAGTTGAAATAGGTAGAGAGAAAATCTCATCTGGCATCACATGGAGTTTGCATGTGAGAACTGCTATCTCACATTTGAGCTTGTAGGCAGAACAGCTCCTGTAAAATTAATTATGGGAGTCACCCCAACTGACAAATGTGAGACTGAGTAGAGCAATTTGAATAGTTATGACCAAGTTGGGCACATACGAGGGCAGCAGGCTATGGAGCAACAATGTTTGGTAAGGTGGCCAAAATGCCAACATTTATGACAATGATGAGGAAGGGGTCAATATTGTTGGACAGCTAAAAAGAGGACTCAAAAGGTCTGCAGAGGTGGAAGCAGCAGAAGGATGAGCGCAGGAGGAAAAGCAGGTAGCATGGAAAAAGCCAGTGCTGTGTGGAGGACAATAAAGATGAAGAGTAGTAATAAAGGAGGAGTGGGCAGGCAATAAAGACGACTGTACGGGAGGGAGTGGAAGATGTTGGGAGAGACTGGTGTATTCTGAAGAGTGAGTAATGACCCGGGTGAATGATTTGAAATGGGTGAGTTGCCAGCAAACATCAAGAAGATTAGTATCAGTAGTTGGAGCCATGATCAAGGGCAGGGGTTGGGAAATCAGAGAAGCCAAATTTAGATAGGTTAGTTGATGAAGGGGCAAGGCTTAATGCCCTTCCTAAGGTTACAAAATCTTCATTACTGGCCATGGTCAGCCTGAAATGTGTGGGGTGATCCCCAACATTGGGCCTCAGTCGCATATGCCCCCCACAATAACAACAGGCATGGATTGGGGGGGGAGGTAATCCATCTTTAATTTACAGAGGAAATGTAATGCATTAGCAGCTAAAAGTAAGTTACATTAATTTGACAATTTCCTGAATGATCTCTCCACAAGAAAAATAGATTATGGTAGTCATCATTAGTTATTGTTCGTTGAACTTTTATTTATGAATGTACTGATAGAAATGTGATTTTTTTTTTTTTTTTTACTAAATTAGATGCCCAGAATTAATTTCTTGAATCTCTTTCAGTAGCATATACATACCAATAGTTACTATAGTTCTGCATTTTTATACATTATTTTTGGGACAAAATTCTAGATAAATTGTTTGTTGTCTGATGCTATCAATGCTAAGCTACATTATTGTTTTTAAATAATAGAGTACCGTACTGTTATAAAGTTAATGTATGATATCTGCAAACCATTCTCAGAATGGATAAAGGTCAGTTTGCCTTTATTGGGTACTGGGTATTACATGTTTGTTAAACAGCATTCACAGGAGGGGTAGTGCCCAATTAGACAAACATAGTATGTAAATTATGTTCCAATGAATGTGTTTGGAAAGTATTTAGTGGGCATACATGGAGACTACCTCAAAGGTAGGAAAACCAAAAGGAACATCACTTGAAATATTGTGTCTGGTCTCATGTATGGACAAAAAATTGTCCTGTCTTGGCTAAAGCCTGCCACCTGGGAACTGCTTAATCTGGTAAAACTATAAGGGTGAGTGATATTAGTTCTGCGGCCATTGCCCACATGACCTCTTGTGTGTATTTTGCAAGTCCATCCTTACTGGATATGAACAAACCTAATTATCTATAACATATTTAACATATGTGATTCCACTGGACTGATTCCTTCCTCATTAGGAACTGAAAACTAAACAAAGTCTCAGCAGTGTAATTACAGATCTTCAAATCAGAAAACGTCCATTACATTGTGCCTTATTTAATCAAGACCAAAATGTTATTTGTTTATAGGAAAAGAATGGAAAACTGACATTATACTATTCAATTAAAGTGATATACCATGAGTGTTGGATAATAAAACTAATGGTTTATATTTATGATCCTGGTTTTTAAACAGGTTTTATAGAAAACATTTATTCTGATGTGCACATGTGTGTACAGAGTATCTAATAACAAAAAATATGGAAGAAAAAGTAACTGATGCGAAGGAAAATAAAAATGATTCTAAGACACTGTATATGAAAGAATACTTTATCCATAAAAGATTCTGGTGCTGAATGTAAATGACATGACAGATTTCCTTTAGAAATCACTTATAATCAGTTCATCAATACCCCAATCTTCATAAGAACCATCAGGTAAGTATCGTCTGATGATGATGGGAATTTTTCTTTCTCTTAATTCCTTGGCAGCAATCTGTAGCGGATCTGATTCAGCTTCTATTTCTACCATCACTGGTGCACACATTGCTATTTGTAATGCTCTCGTCCCTAACACTCTTGCTCTTTCATATCTGCAAGAAATATATAAAAATTAATTTTCATTTATGCACTTCTTGGAATCTTTAAATTGCCATAAACACAAGTGGATAAATGAAACAAAATTTAGGACTGATAAATCATGGCTATCCATTTCAAGTTGGCAATTTGTTATTAATGCTGATATTAATTTCTAGGGCTTGAAACTCTAGCAGGGTCAACTGAAATAAAGTGAATTTCACTTGGCCATATATACATGTAATTACAATGATAACTAAGAATTGTGAGGATTCATTTCTCTCTTTTTACATAACTTCCTACCTCTAATCTTATAATTCTTATTCTCTCTCTTATGCACCAATATATGCACACACGTGCACACATTCAAGGGTCACATTCTTTGTCGTATCTCAATTTAAATAATGCTATAAAACAAAACAAAAAAAGTAATTGTTATTACTTTGTCATATATGGAGTTGTGATTCGCTTCTGTGTGGGGACCTGATTGCCTTCCCCAGCAGCCAGAATTTCCATTTGATTTTCATCCTCCTGAAAAGTGAGACATTCACCATGTAATACAGAGCTTATCTTAATTACTATTAATAAAGAGGAGTAAATCTGAGGTCAAGTTTAGGTACTAGAACAATAAAACTAAGAAGAGTTTGTTGCCAAAATATATAATTCATTTTGCTATTTCTTGTATATTCTAAACAAAATGTGAAGATATTTTTCAATCTTTCCAGCCATCCTCTGACAAGCTCGAGTAAAAATTATGTTATCTCTTAAAATGAGAATGCCAAAAGATAAACAGGAGAATTTAAGGAATTGTAGTGGAATCAATAAAAAAATAAATAACCAACCTCTCCTTCCTGCAAGTCATCGAGGTTCTCATCCTCTTCTGCCTCTTCAAAATCGTCCCCAACACTGTAAAAGGTAAAATTGTTAATGATAATGGTTAATGGTTACAAGGCAAAATAAATGTACTAGCCATCAAATATCATACGGCACTACAGAAAGGAGTAGTAGTGAAAATGGTAAAGAGGGGGGTTTGTTGAGGATTAAATGTGCTACTTGTCAAAAGTTATACAGCAGTTTTCGATAGTAGGGTATTGAGAGGGCGAAAGAGGGATAAATTAAGAGAGTGAGTAAATAGGTTGTTAGGGATTAGCAAAAGGGTGATTAGATTAAAGTTTTCAAAGAGAGAAGTGTAGGATTCTGAAAGGATGTCCACGTTCAAGTTCATCAACTGCAATTGAATCTAAACACCGTAACTTTTTTCTAGTTGAGATAATTCAATAATTTTTTCTATTCTGTACATCTTGGATTTTTGGCTCTCAGATTGGGCATATTGGACAGTGATTTATGATGTTTGAAATTTTGCTACTGACGCTAACCTCTGCTCGGCCTGGTCCTAAGGGGAAGTGGACAATCAGGACGCAGAGTAGTAATAAGGGAGGAAAGAGTAGAACATGAAGCAATCTGTGGAGGATGTTGGTATAGTGGAAAGAATAATTTCTGAATTGGCTAAGTGAACTAGAATAGACTGAGCTGACAGTAGGTATTGAGGAGGGGGCAGTGTTCGGTCATGATCAAAGGAGAGCAAAGGGTCATACCTGAAAAGTTAATGTCTTTGTGGTTATTTGATAAAGGGGTAAGTCTCAATGCCCCTAATATAGGTACAAGTTCATTATTGGCCATGGTAAGCCTAGACTATGTGGGGAAGAGAAATGGTTCACTTCATAGGGTCCCTATGAGGGTAAAGAGCTAGATAAGTAAACAGGGGAATACTGTGGCCATGGTTCTCTAAAGCCGTTCAGGACTGACCCAAAGCCAGCCTTTCAACACAGCTTTCACATCTCATGTAGTGGACAGAAGAAGGGTTGAAAGAGAAAAGGAAAAGGAAAGAGGAGAGGAAAGGCCTTGCAAAATTAGTTGAGCTGAGGGCTGAGGCCCAGGGTAGGGAAAATTCATGAGGTAAATATTCCTGGTCATGTTTTTGGTCCCAGGTTTTGTATAAATACCAAGACATAGACTGCAGTTTTCAAAATGCGCATCTGGAAGATATCAGTATACAAATGTATATGTTAACCCACTAATAACAGATGTCCCACATATGAGACACCTGAAAAAATAAATATTGTCGGGCGTCCCACCACTGTGACGCTGTATCGGGGCTCACGATCTGATGCAGCAGCGGGCTGCGGCAGACGAGCGGGCAGAGTCCGGGGCAGCCCTGCCCGCCAATTTTGTAACCGCCGGGAATCTTTTATTTTCAGCTTCAAAATATACTGGCGTAAATGGGTTAACTTCCACAAAATTTGGATGTAAATCTTCAAGACTGTACATTTCCTTAGCTTTGTGTTCCCATCAAGTCTAATCATTACATTTAAAACCTGCCATATTTGTCGTGATTAAGCTTGCTGGCTTTACTAAAAAAAAAAAAAAAAAAAAAAAAAAAAAAAAAAAAAGAAAAAAAAAAAAAATACATATATGTTTTTCAGCATGAAATCCAATGATTCATTGATTCTCGGCGTTGTTTCTTCTGCGATTGAATCGTTCAGGATATTGATTGCGTACTATTTCTCCATTGGTGATCTTGCTTTGATAGTCCCGTTAGTAGGGGAGGGCATGAAGTATAGCAGAGAAATTATGGGGTAAAACAGGCTTAAATAAGTCAAACAACCATCAAAAAAAACATAAATCCAGAAAAAGAAAAGGCTATTGAAACTCTATGGACATAACCACCATCTTTGAAATTCTATGGACTGATGCGCCAGAATTTAAATATACTCTACTGGAACCCAACCCACATTTTGGCAAAACTTCTACAGTTTTGAGTATAGTTGAATTTCTCTGACCGTCTGCAGTGTAAATGTGTAGGTTTTATTGCCTATAAGCCCCCCAACCCCACATTCTTGGCCCCAATAGCAGGGGAGGGGATGAAAGATACCAGGGAAATTGTGGGGTAAAATGTAAATGATATACTCAGAATCAGTCATTATACAGTCTAATGCAGGGTGCACAGCCCCTTGCAACACCCCCATGGGGTGCTGCCGCCCCCAACATCTGTCTGCCAACACAAAAATTCCTCCACGTATTCATGGCAGGTGCAAGCCAACGACCCCGTGTGGAAGAGGTGTTGCCAAG
The DNA here is from genome assembly GCF_042767895.1 of Penaeus vannamei. Lineage (NCBI taxonomy): Eukaryota > Metazoa > Arthropoda > Malacostraca > Decapoda > Penaeidae > Penaeus > Penaeus vannamei. Next base: position 29,861,268 of record NC_091574.1, on the reverse strand, counting down.
TCTCTCCAATACTCTCGCCTCCCATGAATATAAGGAGGATTCTTAGTTTTCCTGGGTGGGGGTTGGGGGGCAGCAGGCCCCTGCATTAGACATCATTTACATTTTACCCCGCAATTTCCTTGGTACCTTTCATGCCCTCCCCAGCTATCGGGCCCAAGAATGTGGGAGGGGTTTGGGGGTTTCCGTGCAATAATTTCTATATATTTGGAAACTAGACTTTGAGAGGAATCCAACCATACCGAAATCGTTGCGATCCGTTTCGCGGACGCATTCTATAAAATTACCATTATAATCAAGTGATTCTGAAAAATGTCTATTTTTTCTATAAAATTACCATTATAATCAAGCGATTCTGAAAAATGTCTACTTATGATATTGCGTCACCACAATTTTCATATGAATTTACGCTAAAAGCGCTTATGTATCACATCAGAGACTCCCCTAAACTGGATAATCACTTCCTACCAACACGATATTATCTAACACATACAAAAAGCTCTCGAATCTTACTCATCTCCATCAAATTCTTCGTCAGCCATGCTTGCGCGTGTGATGCCTTTCGGTGTCTGCGCTCAACTCAAGAACACAACAAAGCGTCTTCGTTCACATCCTACATGAAATCCAAGCGCTCGAATGTAATCTTTGTTATGTACGTCCCTAATGTTAGAAACAGAGTCTAATAGTTCTCAAGGAAAGGAATAACGGTTATAATTGATTGGTACTAATTAGGAGAGTAACGGCTGCAGGTAATTATGATGCATTTTTTGTTATGGTTCAAGTTCGATGAACGGGATGTGAACCAGCGGTGTTTACATCCGAGGGAGAACTCCGATTTGCATAAAACTGCATTCGAAACGCCTAATGAATAATTGGATTAGTAACTCGAGATCGCCACACGTGTAAATAAAAGCAATATTCTAAGTTCTTGTCAAATGACATGGTATAAACTCCAATTTTGCATTCATAATTTTTACACCACAGCGCCGAGGAGGCTCTTTTGAAACACCTCTACAGGTCACGAAGAACGGACGCGTCGCTATCCGAATTTAGTCATCACTGCCTGAGCTTTCCCTTCTGCTCACCTCCGTACACTTGGCCGCTCAACCGAAACTACTATCTGGTAAAATTGGGGGTGAAAGTATTGATCGGAATAAAATTATCGCTTCGTCGACGCACACCTTCATTATTAGTCCATACGTGACGATCGAGTTACAGTAGCAACATCGGCTTGACGGTCAGAGGAGGTGAGGTTTTAAAGATGAGTCATTTTAAGTCGACATATAACAACAGTTTGTCAGAAGTCTTCTTTATTTTTGCTAGACCAGTTTCAGGAACGAAAAACTTAAACAAACATGGATTCCTTGCGAAAAAAGTCTTGGTTTTGAAATAATAGAGGAGAAAAGAGAGGAAATCAGATCCCGTTAGTTGTCTTTGTGTGTGGATGACACATAAGGTTACTAGGAAGTAGTGCGACATCTAAACAAAGTGAGTCTGTATTTGGTAATCCTGTGTCTTATAGATAACCATATACCCTGAAGTTTGCCAATTGCAACAAATTTGGGCTTTTAAACTCCCCTCTCTTTGTATTCTTATTATCTTTATTTTTGGTGCATGTACTGTAACCTTGGTGACACAGAAAATATTAGGATTTAGATGGCTATATGTTCTGATGTGTTTTTATTTTATGATGCCTTGTGAATACCTTTATTTTTTTGGTTTTGTTAAATATATTGTATGTATATAGTAAGGTAAATGGTTTAAAAAACAGGGAAATAATCCTTTAAAAAAATCATGAATTCATTTTGTAGATACATGTTTCAATTCTAAACACTATGAGAGGAATAGTAGGGAATATAGGTATTATATACACATACATAAAATTCTCACTAACCACATTATGAAAGTTAACCCCTTGGATCTGGTTGCATGATGGAAATCATGGAGCTGAAATCCCTGGGCGATGGGTTACGTAAGCGGCCAGCACCCTGGGCATGCAGTGCATAGGCACGAACACCCATGAGTGGTGACAAGACTCTGTACCTCCCCGGTGAAAAATTATTTTGTGTAAACTTTTTTAGTTTTATCATTATTATCAAATGTCCATATTTGTCTTTTGATTTGCTTTATCCAGATGGTAATTACTTATTTTCCTTGCACAGATTCCATATCATCTCTCTATGTAGTAAATAGCTCAGTGCAAGAAAAAAGAATATATGGAACATTTGGTTATTTGTGTCATATATCTCATTTTTTTGTAATTTTAAATTTTACGTAATACAAACTGAGCTGATGGTCACAGCGGCCAGGAATATGGTGCGCAGCACGGAAATGGCGTCCTCCCTGGAGCCGGTGCTCTTCCAGCCACTGCTTACACATGTTACATTGCACATTTGTTTATTGATGGGAATAATGCTAAAGCCCCCTTCTAAGTGCCAAATGAGTCAAATCACACTCCAAAAGGTTTGTGCACTCGTGATGAGTCTTTTCTGTCACCCTGGCGTTCGCTCTTGAGACTTTGTTTGCGTCATCCGGGTTGTGGTCTTTTTGCCCGGTTGATGGCATCATCACGTCACCCGGGTAGCTGCCCAAGTTTTTCCTTGACGTGATCGCAATGTCATCTGGGTCCAGGGGGTTAAGGTACTGAAAGGGTCTCTTTGTTACTTTGTATCAAATACTTTGTTTGAGAATTATATATTTTGATAAGTATATATATATATATATATATGTCAGGCTGACTAATTATAGATTACTGGTTAGATGTAGGTAAAGCAGAAATAAATAATTTTATGTACTTCAGATTTTCATATACTTCATTTGTATTTGACATATAAATTTGAATGTCATGCATGTCTGTCTATACTATTAATCATGCATTATATAAGTACATATAAAAAGGATGTGACATTATGCTTGAATTAACAGATTTAAGTACGAAGCAGCATTTTTATTTCCATTTTTATTTGTAGAGAGAGTTACCATGAAGTGCTGTGGAATATCATGTAATATTTTCATTTAAGAATAGCACTAGCATGTATAATGACTTTTCCTTGGTACCACTATCCCTGGTATAATGATCTGCATTTTGAAGGTGTGTACAGACTTTTTCATTTCCTTATGTTTTTTCCCCACAGACAAAATGGCAAAGGTTGTATCTCAAGAAACCTTTGATAGTGTTGTTCTAGAAAATGTTGTTGAATTTGACATGGATATTGAGGATGCTATAAATGATGCTATAAAGGAGTTTGAATCTCAGGTAAGAAGTCACTGATTATATTGTGTTATTCCATATTACTTATATGCTTTTATTATTTTTATGATGAGGTTTTATAATGAAAAGTATACTGTACTTGAAAGCAATGGCACATCTGTTAGATCAAAGTCTTTACTATCTTTACTTTACAGGGTGTCCATCTTGGTACCATTGTAAAGAATATGCACCTGAGTGAGGACAAGAAGAGCATTGTTCATGACATTCTTGTTGCATTAGAAAAGATCAAGTGTGCTGCAGATGGCTCTCCTACTGAAAGTGATATTGTGGAGCCCCTAGCAACTTTTAGTACTGAGTGCAAGGTGTCTGTTGCCCATCGCGTCTTGGCCAATAATAACAATGCTTATGAAATTCTTATCAAGTTGATAAAGAAAATCCAGGTATGATATATTATATAATATGTATAAGTATTATGTGCATGAGGAGGTCAAAATTTAACTCAAATAATTTTAATAATGATTTGCTTTGTAAGCATTTGTTAGTTTTTCTTTAGTTAATTAGAGATTTTTTGCTATCCTACTACCATAGTATTATTGTTGTTGTAATTGTCATTATTGAGTTAGTTATTATGATCTTTTATTGATCTATTATTGGTGTTTATATTCATCAAATTACAGTACATGTATTGTTATTTTTTACAAAAATAGTCAGTAATAATTCTTCATGGTTATTTTTCCTTCTTGTTATTACAAGCTACAGGTACCTGAATGTTCTCTTTTCCAACCCAGTTTACACTGAGAACATCCCAAGGGCATAATTCCGATTGTTTGGGTTTTATACAATGATGATGATGATTGCATTATGTTCCTAGGAAATGTATTTCAAATGACTCCTGTACTACCATTGACAAGGCTAGAATTTAAAACAGTTATTCATAATATAAGACATATGAAACCTGAATCCAAAGTAATTAATTTTTATTTATCTAGCTTGAGGACCAATTGACTTTGACTGTTAATTCCAGACATAAAAGTAGCCAGCACATGGGAGGGGCATAAGGCATATAGACTACATATCTTGGTTCCTGACAGGGAATGTGTAGTATAAGTAACTGGGACTTCGTATAACACTTAGACTATTTAACCCAATGTCGACTGGGAAATGGTATGTTTCCTTTGGCAATGCTTGGTTAAATGTTTCTGCACATAGATGGCTCTGCCAATGCTTAGCCAGAAAGGAGACAATTAGTAGATCTTGTTACCTTACTTTTCCTTGGAAAAGCGGGAAAACGTTTTTTTTTTACAAATGCTACCAATATTAACACTATTAGTTTTGTTATAAACATTATAATTACTATATTGTTACTGACATTACTAACTAGTATGAAATACTAGAAAATATTGAAAATCAAGGAAAAAGCTAAATGGGAGACAGGTAGTTCGCATAATTGGCTCATTGGTGACTAAGTATGTGTGGAGCTATCTATATGTAAAAACAATTACTAAACTCGACACACACAGTGGGGCATGGCATTTATGTACACGTCATACTCAGTGACATGGGGTTAAATAGTAATTTCTCAGCTGACACAAAAGACACGTTTTAAAGATGATGGTAGAATGGTAATTATGTTTTTTTCATATCCTGTATTTCTTTCTTTATGTTTAATATTCTTGATTTATTTTATATAAATGTATATTGATATTACACAGTTATTACTGAATATTTAAAACTGATCTTTATGGTATCAGGGTGACTCTGCTCTCCTAGCCCCATCTGTAAAAGCGATGGGTGCTCTAATGGAACAAAACTCCGATATACTAACTGCTGAGGGAAGTCAATTATTACTGGATCTACTTAAGGACTGGACAAGTCGAAATGAAGAGTCACGAGTACCAGAATATTTGGTGAGTATAAACTGAAATACAGTAATTGATAGAATAGAATATCAATGGCTTTTTCTTTAGTCAGTGAAAGTGATTCTTTTATTTACTTTTTCTCCTTTTGATTGACAGTTCTATTTTCTCACAGTAAAATAAACAATAATAATAAAATAAAAGGTTAGAAAGCAATGAGAGAACTGGAAGAAAAGACTTACCCTTTTTTGTTTACAGGCTCGTTGGTCAACTGAATGCTGCTTAAAGCATGAACAGAATCGCCAGAATATGGTAACAGCAGGTGCTCTGGGCATTCTGGTAGCTTTCTTGCAGGGACAGAAATCAAACTCCAAAGCTATCAGAACAACCAGCAGAGCCATTCGAGCTTTTACACTTGATGACGATATGAGACAAGAGTACGGCAAGGCTCACGAACATGCGAGGCTCTTAGTAGAAGAGCATGGACTCATTCCTGTTTGTTTAGAGATGATCAAAAGTAAGTTAGTGAGTGGCTTTCTTTGTACAAAGATTAGGAATTTTCATGCTATATGATTATGGATACATATATTTACCAAGTTACGTTCATTTGGCTTTTCTTCATTTACTTTTTTATTTATTTATTTATTATTATTATTTTTTTTTTAACTGAATTTAAAGTTGTCAAGAATTTACATTAAAGATTGAAGCATGGACAGTTAACCTGTTGGGTTAGAGTGCCATGTGGCACATGTGGACCAAAATTTAAACATGCTTCCTTAAATGGTGACTAGGATGTGTAGCTTGTAGGCTCAGCCCACACTCCTATACACATTTAGTATCAAGACTGCTTGCCTCCTCTTTGCAGTTCTGTTAGCCCTTTATCTACTGATGAGTTCTTGCTGGTTTGCCATTTTCCAAAGATCTATATTTATCGTTTGTTATGCTGTATCGAGATGAAAATAGACTACTTTGATTGAGTACACTTCATACGATCTCTTCAGATAGTTTACACTTTGTGCAATAACAATAAGTAACATTGTGTTATATTTTTCTAATGTTACATTTTCTGTAACACACCCTGAGCCACTACAGGGGTGTAAATTTCACCCCCTGTGAACCAACACTGCAAAAAAATTTCATTGAGAGAGGTTCCTTTCACCAGCCTCTCTGCCTAATTTTTTTTTCATGATGAGATATTTCCATCACTCCCTCCTTGGCCAGTTTTTTTCATGATAAGATATCCAGATTACCCAGATCCAATAGGTTAAATGAGAAGCTGTTTTACATAACAAAAATAACAAACTACTCTTTCACAATTTAGATTGCCTGAATGAGAGTGACACTGCAAGTGAGCTGCTCTCTACCGTCAGTAAGCTGTGTGTCAGAGCTGAATACTGTCAGGAAGCTGTTGATCATGGTGCTCTTGTTGTCATCAATGATGTTCTAGTTTCATTCCCAGATCATGCAGTAAGTTACAAAGTGGACTGTTACTTCTTTGAACCTCTATTTTTTTTTTTAATCAGGTCTACTTTATCCCATGGTATTGTATGTAACTATATTTATAATAATGAATTATTTTGAGAAAGAGAGAAAGGGTGAGAGAAAGAGAAAGAGAAAGGGAGAGAGAGAGAAAGAAAGGGAGAGAGAGAGAGAAAGAGAAAGGGAGAGAGAGAGAAAGAGAAAGGGAGAGAGAGAGAAAGAGAAAGGGAGAGAGAAAGAGAAAGAGAAAGGGAGAGAGAAAGAGAAAGAGAGAGAGAGAGAAAGAGAAAGAGAAAGGGAGAGAGAGAGAAAGAGAAAGAGAAAGGGAGAGAGAAAGAGAAAGAAAGAGAGAAAGAGAAAGAGAAAGGGAGAGTGTGTATGTATGTGTGTGTGTGCATGCATCATGGTTATCCTTTGTTTTAGTCCAATTTCGCATTTTTTTATTGTGGGGTTGAAGGTACTGGGGTAACTGACCAAGCACGAGAAGTAGATTGACACAGGCCATTTATAGTCACTATCTGAAGTTGGGTAATTAACTGACCGTATCTTTACTATGTCATAATGCCAGAACACCTTACAATACCCTCTGGCAATATAAATAGACTTATGATCAGGCTGTAAAAATCCAAACAATAATATTTGAGGGCCTGAGGGACTAAGACATTATTTTTTACACTGTTTGCAATCAATTCTTAGATTGATGATGAAACAAAATCAATTCATAGGATGGAGATTCTTTATGCTAATATTCTTTCTTGTTTTTCAGGCTCTTAATAAGCAAGCAATCACATTCCTTAAGACTCTTGTAGGGAATGACAAAGTGAAGGCAGAGGCAATGAAGACGGGTTCTCCTCAGTTAATTATTGCGGCACTTGCCAAACACCAGGTGAACGTTATACAAAGAATGAAGTTAATGTATATAAAAAGAAAAATGTTTTATATTTGGAGATATTTTATATAAGAATGAATAGATTTTATAGGAAAATGATTTACACAAAAAGGATTATACAATAATGGAGATTTTTATATAAAGATGTTTTGTGTAAAAAATGAGATATGGTTGAAAAAAAGGGGAAAAAAATCAAATAGCAAATAAGGATATAAGGTATAAAAAATTAATTTCAACATATTAATTTACTTTTCCTTGCTTATAAACAGTCGGTACCTGGAGTGTGCGAGGCTGCATGTGGTGCAATATCTTTCCTAGCGTTAAGAGTTCCAGCTCATGCAAAGCAGCTCATGCAACTAGGGGCAGGTCAGGCCGTTGTCCAGGCTATGAAAGTACACTCCAAGCAAAAACAACTCCAGGTTAGGATATATTTTTGTCTCCTGCGTGTTGTATGTAAGATTGTTGTATTATGTAATAGAGATAGGGCTTTATACAAAGGTTAAAAAGGGAAATTAAAGAAAATGTAACTTTTATCACTCATGAAGCATTTTACTATAACATGATACATTATACTACATATGTGGAATATGACATGAAAACCATTCCTCCAGCAATGATATCTAGAGAAATTGTATATGAATAGAATCAATGTTGATTATTTAGCAAATTAGTTTATTACTTGGATAATAGTTCATGATCAAATCCACAGAATTACTAAAATGCCATGCCACTAAAGTTTGTATCTGTCATCTTGCTTTTGTTAACGATAGCAGTATAATCAACTGAAAACTGAACTCATCTGAAACCCTTTCTCTAAGCACATTGTATAGTCAAAGGTATTAGTTTCAAATATTCCCATGTTTGCAATACATGGAGGAGGAAAGAAATTTTCCTAGTCAATTATAAACACATTAATACTTCATTACTCAGCAATGGGACTGAAAATTTTACATTAATTCCATTTCTCCACACAGAAACTGGGCTGCATGGCAATCAGGAACCTCGTCTCGCGTGTGCCTGAAAACCAGCAAATGTTTATCGAGTATAATGTTGAGGATGTGATTCATGCTGCTCTTGAGAACCATGGAGAAGCTGTGAAGGATGTAGCTCAAGCTGCCCTTAGAGACTTGGATCTGAAGGTCAATCTGGTGGAGCAATGGAGAGGAACTGGCCATGAAATCAGTCGCTGAAGTTCCTGTGCTGAAATCTCTGGTAGAGAACGTCCTCATGTTTGTGATCTTATATTGCATTAACAGCATTTAACTTGTCTTATGGCATAGCATTGCCTTCTTGTGTTTGAGTTTAGATTACTGCTCTGAGATATGGGTTAAAGTTATCTGTTTCTTCTTTAGTCTTTTTCTCAACTTTACAATATGAAGTTATGTGAGCACAATATATTGGTATGTTGGAGTTTACTAATGTGAGCAGTGTAAGAAGTCTGCTTTATATCTGTAAAAGAAGTAACTTTTAGTTTACATTACATAATGGTACATGCTTGCAAAGTATGGACTTTACTGTGTTAATTTATTTTGCACTTTAATTTAATAATTGGCAGATGCATAAACATGCTCAAAGAGCACATTCTTAACAAAGTAAATATCCTTTTCAGGTTGGATAATTTCTCTTAATGTTCTAATTAAGGAGATCCATAGCACAAGCTTTAATGCACATTTATTACATGGTTTTGAGGTACCTACTCAGTATGTTAAGTAATCTGAATTATACTTTTTAATGGGTCACAGTTTCAGCATTTGCATTTTACATTTTTAATGGGTCACAGTCACACTGTATTAAGAACTTTTTTAGTTGAGTAACAAACTAATCTGGCTTTCGTGCATTAAACAGAAGATTGGTGCTTTATATGTGGTGAAGTGTTAAAGCTCTTTACTGGAATTACTTTAGTTTTTCACCAGCTTGAAAAACAAATGATATCAGAGAGGATTTCATAACAGATGTACATAACTATATACTAAATTAGGAATAGGTATTCATATATTCTTTAATGAGTTCCTTCCCCCATGACAAAAATAAAAAGATATCCTGAAGCCTTATTAAATGTGATAATTGTGTCTAAATGTATTTTGTGATTTCACCAAAAATTCTTTAAAAAAGTCATCTAGTCATCCCAGCTGGAGTAAATTTTGCAGACAAGGGATGAGTAGTATCTAATTGGCTTTTATGTTGTCAAACAGCTACAAAGAAATATTCTAAGATGGCTGTTTAAGGGAGTTATTTTGCAATACATATTAGGTCTTGTCCATGAGAGGCAGTGCCCATCTAACAAATAGTTACCAAATCATAAACCAAGGCAGAGGTGATATTATAAGAATTTGGG
>NC_091574.1:29844001-29846501 GCF_042767895.1 Penaeus vannamei | reverse complement strand
GTCACTTCATGAACACAGTATTGGTAAATTGAGGCAAATAGGACTTAACCATGAAGATTGGCGAGCATTTTAGATTCCCACCATTAGTCTTTATAACGAATACTTATTAATGAGGGGGCACATTTAGTGGCAGAAAACAGCGTTTGTTTGTAAACATGCTATCCCTGCGAACGGGAATACAGGCATCTATGGTACCTCAAGACATGTAGCTTACCCATGCCATTCTTTAAACTTGGGTCACGTTGGTCATGCTCAAAGTCGCCAAAGAAGTTACAAAAGGAACTGTTTCTTTCTTCTTCAACTCTGAGATGCAGGGAACGTGCATCAGCAATGAAGAAGAAGGTAAACAAGATTGAGTTCATTTACCTATGCAAAATAGTAGTGATTTGTCATCTAAGCCACGCCACTGGCCAATTCCTCGTCTGACACAACTTCAACATATGATGATTATGAGACAGAGATCAGTGGTTAGAAGAATGGAAAAACTAATTTTTCAATTACATGAAAATTATAATCTTTTTCTAATTTTTAGCCCGGATGTGGTTATGGAATGTACAAAATTATACGAAGGGAAGAACAAGAACTCATACGAATACACCACTGCAAAGCATAACTATAATTATGCCCTAAAGAAGCAATGCAGCGAAAAGGCCTTCGAGATTGTCGCGTTTTCTTATTCTCTTCGTCGTTTTATTTACATGGTCCGAAATAAAATCGTCAGACATTAGGAAACCCAAAACGTGTAGATATTCAGATGGTCCTGCCAGCAATATTGATGATTCTGTGTTACTTGTCATATTGCCTTATTTTTTAGCAGAGGCGGTTTTGAGTGTGAATTAATATACCTTGAGGATCACTGTAGGCCTACGACCCACTTCTTCAGTATATGACTTGACAAATGAACATATTTTCGCAACTGAAAGACAGCAGGTTGAGCCAGTTTCCAAACCTGAGAATCATGATATGAACAGGATAAGTCTCAGTTCAGTTTGATGAAATCAGGTAGTGTAGTGTGATTAGACGGAACCGAGAAAATTCGTTAATAAATGTACAAAATGCATTATCTTTTTGACGAATATCCCTAGGCCACCAGCTACCTTAACCTTTAGTATTATTAATACCGTACCTACGGTCGGGAAATAGACCGAAAGACTATATTCTACATTATTCGATCATAAGTCGTTTCAGAAGAGGAAAGTTACTTGAAGTGTTGCGTGGCATTGATAGTAATGATAAAAAGTGCTCGATATTAAGGGCATTTACCAAAGCAAACAAACAAACAAATAAAAATGCAAAAAAAGGGAAAAGGAAAAAATCTCGAAAAAAACAAGAATGGGAAACTAGGTGAGATTAGTCTAAGTGACACGTTGGTGTTAAAACGCTTGTGGAGCCATCTGTTAGTCAAAATTTACAAAGCAAAACTACGATGGATAGCACTACCGTGCATGTACTGTACCCGGCGACATTCGGTTATTAGCCATATCCATCGTCTATTTAACCTTGAAAAAAAAAAAATCCATGTAAGGCATAAAAACCTAAGATGGTTAAGACACAATAAAAATAATCATGTGAAAATATGAAAAAAAAACAATTATAGCTGTGCTGTATTACTGCCTGTCATTACGCACGTACACACACATACATAATATATATATATATATATATATATATATATATATATATATATATATATATATATATATATATATATATATATATATATATATATATATATATACACACACAACTTTACGCTCACACCTCGATGAATATTGTTAGGTTACTGCAAACTTACTGCAACGCGATGTGCCAAGATTCCGTGGGATTTAAACGGGATTTACTGTGAAACCACACCGTCCGGACACGTGAGCAAGGCGTGATCGGTGCCTCGTGGGTTTGTGGTCAAGAGTGCCCCATTGTTTGCCGTGAGATGGTATTGTTATAATTTGTGAAGAACATGATTTGTTGTAAGATATTTTTTTCTTTCTTTATGGTGATCTAGAACCTATAATGTCACGTACTCTACGAAAGGATATGTCTTCCTTGAAATTCTGCTGACCAACTTGTAATGAGAGAGTGAGAGTAAGTTAGATAGAGGGTGAAAGAGATAGATATAGAGAGAAAAAGGAGATAAAAAGGGGGAGAGACAGACAGATGGGATAAGCATTAAAGTCACACGTGTATACGGCACGTGAGGACTCTTTACACGCTCAAAATATCCTCGTAACTACTGCACTGACCACCAGAGTCCCCAGACAAACAACTAGTCATAAATTACATACGTCAAAAAATTTTCAGTCTGCTCAGAGAAAGTCTGTCGAAATCAGATGTAGTAATACTATGTGGGAGTATATCGAATGACGTTATTTCTGTATTATTTAGAACTGACTCTATTGTTAATTCTGTAACCTATGTTATAGAAAAAGTATATAAGGAGCCTTTCGTCACTGATCATGATTTTGAAATCTGAATGTAGATGTTGCCCCATGTAAAACGAAAC
>NC_091574.1:29814001-29824001 GCF_042767895.1 Penaeus vannamei | reverse complement strand
TTAATGTCATAGAAATACAGCATAAACAACTTTATGAAAACATACTATAAGACACTGTATAATCACCTTTATGAACAAAATAAATAAAAAAGTCTGTTCTTTTCTTTATTGCAGTTGTTGGTATTACATTAATGTCATAGAAATGCAGCATAAACAACTTTATGAAAACATATTATAAAAACTATAATCATCTTTATGAACAAAATAAATAAAAAAGTATAAACACCATGATAAGCTGAAGCCAAACGACTGTATACAAATGAGATGTAACCACTAACAATGCCTTATAGATTCATATTCATATTGTGTGTTTATGCTTTGATATACGAAAGCGACAGACTCTTTCATATATTTATTCAAAACCGTGGTCATGGTTGGCAACGTGAAAAGCAGAGTCATATACTTCCAGTTGAAATTGACTGAATTGAATGCCTCCTTTTGCTGTGATTCCTCAAGGCTGTTACCTTCCTGGCTTATCTTAACTGTTATCTTTACTCTGATTATTCTGCTCTTTTTTATCATCTTCCTCTGTTATGTAGCCTTTGGAAACTATGATACACGCACCTGCATTAACTAATTGTTTTTTTTTTTAATATTTTAAGGTCCTCCTAAATGTATATCAACCATTGAAACTGCCTTCTTTATTTATTGTCTTCATTATATTTTTTAAAAATGTTTCTTTGATATTGATGCTTCGTGTCAATCACAATCAATCTTAATAAAGGCTTCTTACACACATCGCATCCATTCTTTATCGCGATTAAAAAAAAAGGCGAATCATTTACTGAGATCAGTTTTTCGTTTTTTATGAAAAAAGTCATATTGAAAAGTAAATTTGTTCCAAAGCAACCAACAAGAGCAAGAAGCCATAGCAATCACTAGGTTTATGTAAGCTGAATCGGATTAGCATACGACTCACAGACACAGATCATCACTCGTATGTGTGAGTTTTTCTATGAGACGCCATGAGTATTAATGGTAAACTCTTAACGTGATTCGCCATAAGTGCTAATGTTAGTGTTTTCCATCGAGTCGTCATGAGTCTCAATGGCAAGTGAGTCGCCATCCGTGCCAATGTTAGATTCCTTCCACGAATCGGTGTCGTTGGTCTTTCCGTGAGTCACCAAGTCTAAGGATCATTCCGGAATCGCTATGAATCTCAGTATTAAGTTCATTCCGTGAGTCGCCACGAGTCCTTCCATACTCTTCCAACCAAAAATCGTTGAGTTACTTCCTGCACTCGTCTATCGCCTCCTATAACCGTGTCCAGATTTCTCGTGCACCCGTGTGGCATTGCTCTATCTCGGGCGCGGTCATACACTGTCCACCTTCGAGATACCCCGTACTGTAGTGCCCTTGGCGGACGTGTCTGTGCTTTGTTGCTTGCAGATACTGATGTGATCTTGCTATGACCCCGAACACATGGATTCTCATGCGACTCTACTAAGCCTTGTGTGACCTTCGACAGTCTCTGTTGTGTTATAGATACAGTAAAAAGCATTTGGTTGACATTCATATATTTTGAATCGGAGGGATGCGTCTGTATGTATATCTGTGAATGAAACATACACTTACATTCATAGATACTCATATACACTCGGACACACACATATACGCAAATACGTACACACATGCACAGCCAAAGGCAAAATACGTGAGTAAATGAAGAAATGCAGTTTGTTTGGAGTTGCTGTGTAAACAATATGACGATGCCAGTGCAAAAGAGACGAGTCTGCCAAGTGCCAACTGCCTAGCCCTTTAGAAGTGAAATTCAGAAAGCCAGTCACCTTTAAAAATACTCAAAAGCCTATCAGCTTACAACACAGGACGCTGTTCAAGACGACATCCACAGAGCGGTGACGTCATTCACCCTAAGAGATCAAGCACCTCGAAAGACAACCCAGAAGTCTTGCCATGACTCTACCTGCTTAAAGAAATGGGATGAAGAAGGCATCCATGGGCGCCTTCCCCACTCACAGAAATTGGAACGAGAACGACATAGACACGAGAACATAAATACCCGAAACGCCCACGTCGACCACGCTGCAAGAAGGAAAGAATGAAAGAACGAAAGAAAAAAATATTGGATATGCTCGTTTCTTTGTCTGTGTGTGGAAGGAACGCGCGTGGAAGCAGAGACAGTTGTATTATTTTTTATTCTTCTTCAGTCTTTTAACGTAGTTCCGAAAGGAAGGAAGTTTTATAATATTGATAATGATATTAATGACAGTAATTGTAATGATACTACAACTACTCCTACTGCCAATGATGATAATAATATTGATCGTAATAATAACAATAATAATTATGATAAATAATGATAACAATAAAACATGATCGAGAGGATAACAATAATCATGATAATGATAATGATAACAGCAATTGTAAAAAAGAAAATAATGATAATAGCAATAATAACAGTAATATTGATGATAATGATAATGATAACAATAATAATAATAACAAATAAAATAGTGATGATAACAGCAATTATCATGATAATGATAATGATAATGATAGCAATTGTAAAAGGTAAACAAATAATGATATTAGTAATAATAATATTGATGATGATAATAATGATAATCATAATTAATGATAAAGATATTGATAATAATAATGATAAAAGAAATGATATTTATAATGATAATGATAAAAGAAATGATATTTATAATGATAATGATAATCATAATGATAATAATGGTAATGATAGCGATAATGATGATAATGATAATGATAATAGCAACAACTACAGCAATAATAATGGTAATGATAATGATAATAGCAACAACTACAGCAATAATAATGGTAATGATAATGACAATAATGATACTGATAATAATGATAACAATAGTAATAACGATAATAATAAAAGTGATAATATGAAAAAAAAATAACACTATACTGCTGCTGGTGATGAATATCTATTTTCTCCTTTTTCTTCAAACTACTTCCCAGAGTTGCCAGAACGAACTCGCCAACTCATCTATCGGAGCCAGCAAGGAGTGCCACCCCCACCCCCACCCCCCACCCCCCACCGCAAGAGCTTGAGGTGCGGCCAGTCACCTTCCTGGCTCTCGCTCGGCTCGGCTCGCGGTGCCACGGACACTTAATCGCGACTGCCACTTGCAAGGCGGCAATGAATATCTAATCTCTTCATTTTGAATATTTTATATCGCCTCGTTTGATGTTGTACTTGATGAACGTATTATAAGCAAAAAGCCATTACTTTAACACATTGAGAATAATGATAATATTGATAACTCATTAAAAATAGATATAACGACAGGTTCTTTGTTTTAAGCCACTGCGAACACCTATTACTTATTTCAAGCCGCGCAGGACAACTAATTTAATAATCTAATTACCGCGACTCATTACTTTCCTTTCTATCTGTTCATTTATTCATTATTAGGATTATTATAGTTTTCTGTAAATCACACGATCTAAGGAGAAAAGACCACAGAAATTTTCAAAGATACAAAATGAGGAATGACTAAGATTTGCACAGCCCGAGATCAGTGCAAAATAAACATTTCATTAAATCACTTACACTTAGCTGTATACCTTATGTATACACAATCGACGACAGAATTAATACCGAATCATGGAAATAGTTACATAACCTTTCGAAATAACGTTCAGGCAATAACATAGCTGAAAGTCATACAATAAAGATAAACACTTTTCTTGTAGAATGTACTTGGGAGACAACACCCACTCGGCTCCACGGCTATTGTCTCCCAGAGGAAATATCGCAAGACCTTGGTGTGTATTTTGTCCGAGAATCTAAAGCAAGCAATTGCATAATGTTGGGTAGATAAAAACGGTGATGGAATAGATAAGTATACTCATAAATTTCAGCGCAAAACATACTGCGAAATTGATAACAAAACTATGTTGACTATGTTTTTCATATCTATAAGTTTGCCTTGTCGTACATACAGGCAGGCAGACTAATTTATTAATTTTTAAACTTTATCCTCACTTTAACATTTTATCTTAACATTTTATTTCAACTATGCAGCTACTGGTATCCTCATAACTATGATAATGATAATATAACTATTGGTACTAGCATCACTACCACCTATCATTATCATCTTTAACATTATCGAAAATATGATCATTATTATTATGATTATTATGATCATTATCCCCATCATTACTATCACTGTTATTATCATTATTGTTGTTCATTATTATCATTATCATTATCAATATAATTATCATTAATATCAATATCATTATCCTTATTATTATCACTATTACTTCTGTTACTCTTACTATTATGATTATCATTATTACCATTACTATAATTATTATCGCTGCAGTTATAATAATTAATATCGTAACTTATTATGATTATCATTATAATTGTCATGATCATTATAACCATCATTATTATCTCAGTTATTATTATTAATACTATTATTGTTATTATCATTATTTTTATATAATAATAGCACTATCATTACTTTCATTATTGCCATCATTATCAACAATTATTTATTATTATCATTACTTTTATCATTATTATTGATATGATCATTATTGATGCTATCATTAGTATCACTATCAACGCTTTCATTATTATTATTATCATTATCGATGTTATTATCATTATCACTATTATCATTACTATCATTATTGCCATTATCATTACTATTTAGAGTATTATTATCACTATCATCAGCTTTAATCTAATCATTGGCATTATAACTACCATTTTTGTTATTATTACCATTGTTGTTATTACTTTTATAGTTATCATTATTGTGAATATCAGTATTATTGTTGACATCATTATTAATTTTACTATTACTATTATCAACATCTTTATTACTATGATTCTGATTATCATAGTTATTGTTATCATTATCATTGTCAGTAGTACTATTATCATTATTATCGTTTTATTATTTATAATAATAATTATTATTATCAGCATTATCATAAAACTCATTGTTATTACTGTCATTATCATCATGATTATGACTATCATCATCATTATCATCGTTATTTTTGTTATTATCATTATTATCACTATTGTTATTGTTTTCATTATTATCATCATTACTATCACTATTAATATGATTTTTATTACCATTATTATTATCATCATTGTTATCATTATCATTGCCATCATCATTATCATTATCACTAATATTATACCGATCATCATTATTTCACACAAGTTTCCTCCTTTGCATGATGTATGAAAGCAATTTGTGGTGAATCCCTAAGCTGGGAAAGTTTCAAAACTTCTCTGTTAAACATGATAAATACATGGATCGAGAAGGAAAATAAGACACAGAAGAAGAACCAGGAATTAGAAAAAAATATGATAAGAAGAAGGAGATGGAGATGGAAATGAGAAAGAAGAATGCGAATAATAAGGAGATGAATAAGGTGTGAAGAAGGAATGGGAACAGGAAAGGTATAAAATACCTTTTCCTTTGATTTTTTTTGTTCATTCCACACTACTCGTGTCACAATAACATCCTTTTTCACAAAAAACATCCCTTTGGTTGTTTCATTTACTGTTGGATCGCAAATGATTATATCCCTATTCCTGCTTATAACCACTACTGACTGCATTGTACAAGTCAGCAGTGCTCAGTCATTGCTGGCACTCTAGCGGATAGATAGTATATATCAATCATTCACATGGATACCGTCGGCATTAATCGGTCCAGACGGGGTTCCCTTCATAAGCATATCCCGGGCGGGGTTCAGCTCCGCATATCTGACTTATCCTATGCAATGTTATACCCATTTCTTACAGCACGCCGATCCAGGGCCTCGCATGACGACCTACCCCCATCGGAGTCAAGGTAGGAAGACAACGCCGTATCTTATCCCCGTGTCGTCGCTCCGTGTACCCTTGCAAAGTACATGAATAGATAATGCAGAGTTGATTGAGGTCGCGCGGGTCCTCAGGCACGTTCCCCTTCCTCTCCCTCCAGACGAAGGAAGGCGAACCCGCTGCAATCTTCATGCTCGTTATTTTCCGTTGATTTGTTGCTTGTTGGGTTTACGGACACCTCCTTTGCTTAGGTTGCTTAACGAGATATTTTACGTTTTTGGTTGTATTGATTTCGTTAACACCGGACGCTATACCATAAACAGCTGCCACGGAAAACATTTCCAAAAAATATATCGAGTGGATTGTCTTTTTTAGGAAGAAAATGGATATTGGTGAAGCTACACATCAATCTATATATTTCCATCTCCACTGAAGCTGTGACACACTTTTCTCCCCTGGAGGACATGAAAGGTCAAAGTTGGAGTGTTACCTGCACTAACTGGACCATTTCAAACGTCAGCTAATATGCACACAATACTAACATACTCTGAAATAATAATGAGGTGGTTCACAAACTCCCTCAACATTAACCCAAAGAAAAAGTAACATCGAGACATAATGTGACGTCGCTTAAAGTGCTAAGCCGGGTAGAGTAACGTGGTGATAAGGTTCAGTTATCAATCATTCATTAAAACGAAAGATTACATTATCACTCGCATATGACGGATGGTGACGACAGTTGAGATAAAATGCATTGTGAAGGACAGCAGTTCACTTATTTGTTAATTATCAAGTTTGAACCATAAATCAAATTCACCCTCGGTATCATTTTGGTGTCCCAAGAATGATTATTATCATTATTTTCATTATTATTATTATTATTATTATTATTATTATTATTATTATTATTATTATTATTATTATTGTTATTATTATTATCATTATTATTATTATTTTCATTATTGTTATTAATATCATTATCATTATTATTATCATTACTTTCATTATTATTATTATTTTCATTATTATTATTATCATTATTATTATTATTATTATTATTATTATTATCATTATTATTATTATCATTATTCTCATTATTATTATTATTATTATTATCATTATTATTATTATTATTATTATTATTATTATTATCATTATTGTTATTATCATTATTATCATTATTGTTATTATCATTTTCATCATTATTCTTATTATTATCATCATCCATTTTTTTTTACCAAATATACACCTCCCCTAACGCTTACGTGAACTAGCACTCACATGTATTAAACATTTCCAGGAACACATAAAAAAATCTTGTGAAATAATCCCAGTCGATATTTTATTTTTTCCTTCCTTTTTTTTTGAGTTTCACGGAAAAAAAAGAACGGGGATTTATTATAGATACAATACGGAATGATACAATACATGATTAATCCTCGAGACAGCTGGTACACCTCTTGAGAAGTGAAGGATTAAGCTGGTACACCTCTTGAGAAGTGAAGGATTAATGGCTGAAGTCCTGATGTTTGTGAAGTGTGATGTAAGAAGTGGATGAGGTTACCGAGAACTGGGCACGGGGCACATGAGGAGGGCAGATCCACGGAAGAACATTGGTGGTGGTGATGATGATGATGATGATGATGGTGATGATGGTGATGATGATGATGATGGTGATGATGAAGATGATGGTGATGGTGATGAAGATGATGATGATGATGGTGATGGTGATGATGATAATGATGATTGATGATGATGATGAAGAAGATGATGATAATGATGATGATGAAGATCCACGAAAGAACATTGATGGTGATGATGATGATGATGATGAAGATCCACGAAAGAACATTGGTGGTGGTGATGATGATGATGATGATGATGATGATGGTGATGAAGATGATGAAGATCCACGAAAGAACATTGATGATGATGATGGTGATGATGAAGATGATGGTGATGGTGATGAAGATGATGATGATGATGGTGATGATGAAGATGATGGTGATGGTGATGAAGATGATGATGATGATGGTGATGGTGATGATGATAATGATGATTGATGATGATGATGAAGAAGATGATGATGATGATGATGAAGATCCACGAAAGAACATTGATGGTGATGATGATGATGATGATGATGAAGATCCACGAAAGAACATTGGTGGTGGTGATGATGATGACGATGATGATGATGATGGTGATGAAGATCCACGAAAGAACATTGATGATGATGATGATGATGGTGATGATGATGGAGATGATGATGATGAAGATCCACGAAAGAACATTGATGATGATGATGGTGATGATGGTGATGATGAAGATGATGATGAAGATCCACGAAAGAACAGTGGTGATGATGATGATGATGATGATGATGATGATGGAGATGATGATGATGAAGATCCACGAAAGAACAGTGGTGATGATGATGATGATGATGATGGAGATGATGATGATGAAGATCCACGAAAGAACATTGATGATGATGATGGTGATGATGAAGATGATGATAATGAAGATCCACGAAAGAACATTGGTGGTGATGATGATGATGATGATGATGATGATGATGAAGATCCACGAAAGAACATTGATGATAATGATGATGATGGTGATGATGATGATGATGAAGATCCACGAAAGAATATTGATGATTAAAATGAGGATAATGATACTGATGATGATAAGGAGGAGGAAGTGGTAGCTGAAAATGAAAATGAAGTTGAAGAGACTGTGATTATAATAAAAATGAAATAATGATGATGATAGTGCTGCTGCTGATGATAATGACAATGCTGATAACGATGATAATGTAATCAGTTCAGCTATTTGGTCATCCGTTCTTAGAGAAATAAGACCAATTGAACAGCCTATGCATTTCAGACCCCCCCCCCCCACAAAGAAAAAAATAATCTTTAAACAGCAAGATTGAGAAAAGGAATACTGCTATTTCACTCTCATTTAATTACGATGTTTAGCATATAGTTTACATTTATTATGATATTAAATCAGGGGTTTATTTTTCAGTGTTGATATTTGAGAAATGTGTATTTCATGAAGACAATATATTGCCATACAATATCTAACAAAATATTGTTATTTGCATATAGTATCAACTCTGTTACTGTCATTATCTCTAATTGTAATTCAGATAATCATATCAGTGATGATAATAATGATAATTTATATATGAATTTTAGTCCATACACTTACTGACATTATTGCATTTGACGCATATTTTTACTCATATCTCTTGCAATTACTTTCGTAAAGTTCTGTAATTTTGAATACAGGGCATTTCTCTCCTATTTCTTTTAATTCCTCTCTTTTTCTTTGGGATTTCTTAATTTCTTATCACTTCATAGTCTGCTTGATTTTTCATTTTTATCCTGTCTCATTTCATCTAACGTATGAGATAACACTTTTTTTTAACAGATCAAGATAAGAAATGTATTAAAAAGAGTAAAGTAAAGAAATAAAAATAAATATGAAAATGAAAATAAACACAAAACGAAGCTTTCGAGACATTTCTTTCACAGGGTATGATTCAAAACTTGACTTAATCATTAATATAAATCAAACGCAAAAAAAAAGACTAATAATGACAAAAATAATAGAATATCCACTTTGTTACGAAAATGTAGAAATATTAGAGTTGAAATTGGCCCAGTAAGTTGATCAACCAATTTTCTGTTTGGTTATCAAATTGTATTACAATTATTAATGTTGATGTTCGTAATGGTAATAATGTTAATATAAAAAAGACCGTATCTATTTACCTCCTTACACTATCTGTCAATTTCGTTTATGAAACCATCTGAAACCTGGTTTCAACATAAGTAATTATAGTATTAATATTGATGATAACAATAACCACACTATAAAAGCAGCAGCAACAATAACAACCGCAGTAACCACTAAACCTGCATCATCAACAACAACAACAGCAACAACAACAACAGCAATAACAACAACAGCAGCAACATCATCAACAATAACAACAGCAACAACAACAACAGCAGCAGCAATAACAACAACAGCAGCAGCAGCAACAACAACAGCAGCAACAGCAACAATAACAACAACATCATCAAAAACAACAACAGCAACAACAACAACAGCAACAGCAACAACAACATCATCAACAACAACAACAACAGCAGCAACAACAACAACATCATC
>NC_091574.1:29796501-29801501 GCF_042767895.1 Penaeus vannamei | reverse complement strand
AAAAATCGTCTAACACATAGCAGTTATATTTTGCTATTAATAATTCGACTGCATTCATCCCTAGAATACTTCAGAATAATTTCTAGTTAATTACCGTTGGTTTGTAAGTAAGTTCTACAGTAATGATAAGATAATGATAACATTATGTCCTTGACACACTTACGGCCTTCATTTCAGTCAGCGGAAAACTTATATCTGGCCTGAAATACGGCCTATACAGTACCTAACTGTCAGACACTGGTCCCTGGGTAGCAACTGTATTACCCAGATATTCCATGGAAAGTACCATTTGACGATCATGTGATACAGGCGTCATGTGGGAGGAGATGCAACTGATAACAGAGATAACGCTGGAACCACGTGGAGACTCTTATCTCTATGTCTGTCTCGTTCACATTCTTGGAAAGCGTATGCGATTGTCATCACGTCTGAAGGAAGATTGTGCTTTTTAAATGTTGAGGAAAGGGTTTATAAGACTAGTGTCTGTACGAAGGAAAGGGATGTTTACGGGTTGTAAGACTGGTATTTATGAATGAAAACGAAACTGACGTAGTGCAAGACGCCAATGGAAGTTTACATGGTATATACCTGGTATCTTTAGAGGAAAAGAACACTGCATATTTTTACCTGATCGTTTCCCTTCAGTTATTGCCATCAAACCAGATATTCCTTTAATTTTTCTCTACTCTTTTTTATCTATAACCAGGAGAGTTATCCTACTGTTTGGCCTGTTCATAGCGAAGGCAGGGCAGGGCTGTAGATACATAAATAAGACGCCGAGTGATGGACATGTGTGCACCTTTGGAATGCATTCAAGCAAGCAGGATTGGCGTTGGATCGTACAAGGGTTGTGTCAGTGGAATTGGTTGATGCTTTTTGTTTCTTTGTATATATATATATATATATATATATATATATATATATATATATATATATAATATTTTTCTTTCTCATTATGGACTGTAGTGGTGTTATTGCACCAGCTGCTTATACCTTTTCCTGTGTGGAAGTTATTTTTATGGAGAATGGCATGGTAAGAAATGAAAGATAAATATAAAATGGTTGTAAAACATGAAGATAGAAATTAAATACAGATATGAACACACACACACACACACACACACACACACACACACACACACACACACACACACACACACACACACACACATATATATATATATATATATATATATATATATATATATATTTATACACACAAACAATAGATTCGAGTCACACGTTCTGCAACACGTACCAAACATGAACACAGCAGACATACAAAAGAAAAGAGCTTTTTACCGAAATACCCAATGAATACTTAAAAAAGGGTCAAAACTCAAGAAAATCATTAAACGACTCATTAATCTAATATTAAAAGCCCGTCACTTGTATTTATCCCAGACCGTCTGGCCTTCTTCTAAGAGTGGAATTATGACATACTTCACTTAGCTGCGTACAATGGGTTGTGCAACAGGGACTTCGTAACTCGCAAGATTATGCATTCAGGCTACATGTTGAGTTTGTGTACGAAATGGTAAAGGATTAATGGAGATGCATGGCCGAGAGAGGATACGTGGATAGATTGATAGGTAAAAGGATAAAAAATAAACACAGATGGTTTTATATAGTATCCTTACACGCACACACACACACAGACACACAGACACACAGACACACACAGACGCACAGACACACACACACACACACACACACACACGCACACACACACACACACACACACACACACACACACACACACACACACACACACACACACACACACACACACACATATATATATATATATATATATATATATATATATATATATATATGTATATATAGAATGTTTGTGAATATTTGGTATAATTCTCTGTGGTTATCTTCTCTAACAATATTCATCAACAGTATCAGACTCTTGGAGAGAAGCGTGGAACGAATACAGGAAAAAAGAAAAGAAAAAGAAGAAAAAAAAAAAAACTCGTGTAACTAGTAGGAAGAACGTCCCTCGCTCCTGAGACGTAATATAATAATTGCTTGCTTGACCAGCTTGAGGTCACCCAGACTTCCCACGTTACATAACCAGCAAGCAGAAGAATAAATGAAAGCACACATCTCTTGATAAACCTTTTATTTTTTTCGTTGCCAGGCACGCACAATTCATATTCACAAAGTCTTAAGACGAAAAGTTTACCAAAAAATGCACATAACAAAACAATATTACCAAAAACGTCTATAAGTAATCATGCCATTATGACCATCCTATAAAATAGACTTTCAGGATACGCACACTAAATCTTATCCTTTTAAAATATAGTAATATATAAACGTATAGATCACACTATATTAAGCTACCATACTGACTGTAAACACAAAATTCTCTTCGAGGCTCCTTAACTGATAACTTTATGTATACTGGACACGTAATAACTCCTCAGACTGGAATCAATATTTTATGAATATATTAACGTTAGATGATCCCATGTGAACACAAAACATTAATTCTCGTAGAAATATAAACTTCACAATATATGCATAAATTCCTTTTGTAAAACGCTGCATTCTAGTTGCTAGGAAGTTATCGTAAACATCTTTTGCAAAACTTACATCACATTTTCACCCATTCATCACAGGACGAGCCATGCACTGGATACAAGGAAACACCGTGAGATATCGTACGTATGTCGAGCAAAAACCCTTTCGTATGAATGAAAAGAGA
Source organism: Penaeus vannamei (assembly GCF_042767895.1). Classification (NCBI taxonomy): domain Eukaryota; kingdom Metazoa; phylum Arthropoda; class Malacostraca; order Decapoda; family Penaeidae; genus Penaeus; species Penaeus vannamei. The sequence continues at coordinate 29,798,779 of NC_091574.1, read as the reverse complement.
GAAAAAGAAAAAAAAGAAAAAAAAATATTCGAAATAGGAATGTAAACTCGTTTTTAAAAGACTAGCTGTTCTTCACCAAAAAGACACACAAACAAACAAACATAAAACGAACTTATTCATATGAATCATACCGCCACACATAATAAAAAGGGGCCAACATATTTGACACCTAAAACAAAGTACCATTTAAATAAAATAACCTGAAATTTAGGCTTGATTTCCAAACCTACTATTGAGTAGTTTTGTCTCAGATCAATAATAGTTTTATTACAATACAATCTTTTCACACCCGTACATACATAATACTTGAATATTACAGACATCCGGGATTCACACACACACACACACACACACACACACACACACACACACACACACACACACACACACACACACACACACACACACACACACTCACTCACTATTAGCAACAGGTACACAATCTCTCATGAAAATACAAAGGTTAAACGTACACGAAAACGTACATGTACAGAGACTAACAAGACCAATGCGCGCTCAGACATCCACGACAGCACAAACTAACTCTAAGCCAAACTGAAACACGCATACACGGACTCAAACGAAACATCGATTCATAATTCTTATAGCACCATAATATTGGTAATAACTTATTTCTAAATATACCTTTCTGAACACAATACACTCCCAACTCCGCCCTTTTTTTTTGAACGAAACACATCAACTTGGTTTTTTTTTTTCTCAGGCTCAAGCACATTCTCTGCATCTTGAGAATACTCGCCTAACGTTAATCTCAATCAATAATACAATCAAATCTTTCCACTGATGAAATAGCCTTTATCGTATCAAAAAAACAAAAAAAAACAAACAAAAAACAAAAAAAAAACAATGGGACACCACATCCATGCAACTAATCTCACCTTTTACCTAACTTACAGATTACATTTTAAGCTAGAAGCAAATATCCTTAAAAAAAAGAAAATCACAATGACATAATAAAAAAAAACTAATTCTTCTCCATACTGTACCAAAAAAAGTATCGTCGTCGAAATATAAGGCATTTCGCACACAATAGATTTCTTTATCTCTTTTTTTATACCTACAAAAAAACGAACACCAGACGGAAGGCATTAAGTACCATCATTTCCTTCTACCCTCATCGGTCCATGCCACCCCTCCCCCCCCTTTTCCACATCACAGCCAAAAGGACAGCTCTCCTTCCTGCCACATCACAGCCCAGAATATCGCAAGCTCACTCTCGATCAATACAGCTTAGGAGCCCAAGCTGTCCCTTGCCAAATCACACCTGGAAACGAGCAGCTTCTCGTCTCTTTTTAAAAAATAAAACAAGGAAGGGAGAGAGAGAGAGGAGAGGGAGATGGAGGGAATGAGGGAGAGAGAGAGAGAGAGAGAGAAGGAATGAGGGAGAGAGGGAGGGAGAGAGGGAGGGAAAGAGAGCGCTTTCATTCCACTTTGTGGCACCTGAACCCCTTAGCAGAGGTGGGAGATAGACCCTCCCCCAAAGTCACGTGACAGGCAAGGGAGAGCTTACAGTCTTTCGCGTTCTTCCATCTCCTGTCTTCGTGTTTCCCCTCTGTGAGAGAGATTGGAATGGGAAAAACGATAAATGCTCTCAATATAAATTTGATTTGCTGCCTTAGATACTCGCCTGAACCTTGTTTACATTCAGTATTATACGTCTAGGATACAGCACTTCTCACTTCCCGTTCTGACATAGATTCTGATATGTCCAGCCACCGTGAGTTGAAACAATCCAACCCTATAACAGACATAAAGTATAAAACTAATTCCACTTTTACTATATTCTAAGCAGATTAAAGCCAATAACTATGACACACGCATTATATATATATATATATATATATATATATATATATATATATATATATATATATATATATATATATATATATCATATGCACAAATACATATATATCAGATGTATACTTGCAAACATATATATATACATAAATATGCATATAAATACGAGTTAACATAAAACACACCGATTGCGTCCAGGACAGCGCCACCCTAAAGGAACAAGGCCCGAGATCGCACAGCTGACGCTGCTACCTTCCGGGAGCTGCCGGAGTGTAAGTACGGTAGAGATAAGACACAGCTTCACCACATTCAGGATCTCAAACAAATAGAAAATTGAGCGACGGCAGAGTGACAAGAGCTCAGAGATGCCCCCGAGGTCAAGGTCTCAGTTGCCAAAGGCGTTGCTGTGTTGGCCCGCGCGTCTCGGCAGGAGAATGCTCTCGAGAAGGTCTTGTTT
>NC_091574.1:29766501-29769001 GCF_042767895.1 Penaeus vannamei | reverse complement strand
TAAGGGCTATATCTGTGTCAGTATATCATGTATTCTTAGACTTTACGTTATCTGTTGCGTTATCAATCTTGTGAACAGTTTGTAATCATTTTGGTTCTTCGTCTGTATAGCTATCTATTTATCCCTTTATCTATGTCTATACCTATCTATCTATCCGTTTATCTATCTATCTATCTTGCAAACACTTCAGCTATACACTTTATGTTGCTGCAGTTGAAGAACAACAGATGACCTATGACCTTTGCTTGATGCCATAAAATACTGCACCTGTTTTATAGCAATTGCACGGTTCAATGTTTACTGGTGTGTGTATCTCAAAAGCAGAAGAGTTAGCTGGATGTATTAGGTCAAATGTGTATGTTTCAGATGCATGTAATAGGTCAAATGTGTATGTTTCAGATGCATGTAATAGGTCAAATGTGTATGTTTCAGATGCATGTAATAGGTCAGATGTGTATGTTTCAGATGCATGTAATAGGTCAAATGTGTATGTTTCAGATGCATGTAATAGGTCAAATGTGTATGTTTCAGATGCATGTAATAGGTCAAATGTGTATGTTTCAGATGCATGTAATAGGTCAAATGTGTATGTTTCAGATGCATGTAATAGGTCAAATGTGTATGTTTCAGATACATGTATTAGGTCAAATGTGTATGTTTCAGATGCATGTAATAGGTCAAATGTGTATGTTTCAGATGCATGTAATAGGTCAAATGTGTATGTTTCAGATGCATGTAATAGGTCAAATGTGTATGTTTCAGATGCATGTAATAGGTCAAATGTGTATGTTTCAGATGCATGTAATAGGTCAAATGTGTATGTTTCAGATGCATGTAATAGGTCAAATGTGTGTGTTTCAGATGGATGTAATAGGTCAAATGTGTGTGTTTCAGATGGATGTAATAGGTCAAATGTGTATGTTTCAGATGCATGTAATAGGTCAAATGTGTATGTTTCAGATGCATGTAATAGGTCAAATGTGTATGTTTCAGATGCATGTAATAGGTCAAATGTGTATGTTTCAGATGCATGTGATAGGTCAAATGTGTATGTTTCAGATGCATGTAATAGGTCAAATGTGTATGTTTCAGATGCATGTAATAGGTCAAATGTGTATGTTTCAGATGCATGTAATAGGTCAAATGTGTATGTTTCAGATGCATGTAATAGGTCAAATGTGTATGTTTCAGATGCATGTAATAGGTCAGATGTGTATGTTTCAGATGCATGTAATAGGTCAAATGTGTATGTTTCAGATGCATGTAATAGGTCAAATGTGTATGTTTCAGATGCATGTAATAGGTCAGATGTGTATGTTTCGTCGTGTGAGTGTTTGTATTTCGAATAGAATAAATGCTAAGGTAATATTATCTCTTGTTGGCTGTATGGTGGTGTATTTTGTGAAAATTATCATCAGTGAATCCAGGTCGTGGATATGTCTTCTCTGAAACACCTTTGATATAAATGTATCAACACACATATGTCTCCTAAACGCACACTCGCTCACCCACCTACCCAACCACACACACACAGACACGCACACACACACACACACACACGCACCCACACACACACACACAAGCAAGCACCCACACTAACCCACCCTCCCTCTAATGCCATAATACTATATTCCTTCTAAGGAAGCGCTCGGGGAACCTCTCAACCACTACATAAAAAGGAGGCGTCGCCATAGATACGGTTTACATTCCTGTCAATAAGGGAGTCCAAGGAATCCCTACGACGTGAACCTTAGCAATCCGGCATACATGTCAGGGACTGCCTTAGGCCCATCTGGGGATTCTATTTACACTTGTAAGGAGATATGTATCCTCTTGGGAAAGGTCGGGGAGAGATGGAGGGATGAAGGGAGAGAGAGGGAGAGAGAGAGAGAGAGAGAGAGAGAGAGAGAGAGAGAGAGAGAGAGAGATAGAGAGAGAGAGAGAGAGAGAGAGAGAGAGAGAGAGAGAGAGAGGGAGGGAGAGAGAGAGAGAGAGAGAGAGAGAGAAGAGAGAGAGAGAAGAGAGAGAGAGAGAGAGAGAGAGAGAGAGAGAGAGAGAGAGAGAGAGAGAGAGAGAGAGAGAGAGAGAGAGAGAGAGAAATAGAAAGAGAAAGAGAAAGAGAGAGAGAGAGAGAGAGAGAGAGAGAGAGATAGAGATAGAGATAGATAGATAGATAGATAGAGAGAGAGAGAGAGTGAGAGAGAGAGAGAGACAGACACACAGACAGATAGATAAATAGATAAATAAATAGATATATAGATAGAGAGAGAGAGAAAGAAAGAAAGAGAAAGAAAGAGAGAAAGATAGATAGACAGATAAATAGACAGATAGATCAATAGACAGATAAATAGACAGATAGATAAATAGGGATAGATAGATCGATTGATAGACAGACAGAGAGAGCATGTCTGACACGGCGCCGTCAGAAGGATGCTCTGGAGACGTAATATATACTCTAGCTTCTTATTCCCGCCTCTCTTGCAGATGTACTTTAGTTGTC
>NC_091574.1:29754001-29764001 GCF_042767895.1 Penaeus vannamei | reverse complement strand
GAATCTTTTGTTTAGTGTTTGCTTCTTTTGATCTTCTTTGGATTCGCTGACTTTCGTCTCTCTCTCTTTATTTCGTTCTTTCCTTTTCTCTCTTTCTTTTTTTTTCTCTCTGTCGTCTCTCTCTTTTCATTTTATTCTCTCTTTCGCTTTTTTTTTGTGTCTTTCTCATTTTTTCTTTGTCTATCTGTCCGTCTGTTTATATATCTCTCTCTGTCTATTTCTTTCTTTCTTTGTCTGTCTGTCTGTCTGTCTGTCTGTCTGTCTGTCTGTCTGTCTGTCTGTCTGTCTGTCTGTCTGTCTCTCCCTCCTCCCCCTCTCTCTCTCTTCCTCTCCCTCTCCCTCTCCTTCTCCCCCCCTCTTCTTCTCCCTCTCTCTTTCTCCCTCCCTCTCCCTCTCTCTCTTCTTTTTTCTTATTTCTTCACGAAAATCAAGGTTAAAATACCAGCGAAAGAAGAGAAAGACAAGATGGAAGAATTACAAAGAAGACGAAAAAGACGAAAAGAAGAGAAAATAGATATAAAAAAAAGATGAAGAGGAAAACGCAAAGAATAAGAAAATAATAGAAAAATAAAGGAAATTAAAAAAGTGGAAGAGAAAGAAGAGTTAGAATGAGATGAGAAAAACGAGGAAGAAGAAGAAAAAAAAAACCAAAGATACGATTGAAAAAAAATCCTTTAAGTAAAAAAAGCAAAAAATAAATAAACAAGACTAAGACAACAAATAAATCTAAGAAATAGGCAAAAATAAGACGACAAAACAACATATGAATAAAAAAGGAAAAGAAAGAAAGAAAAAGAAAGAAAGAAGGGAGAAGAAAAAGAAGAAGAAGGAGGAGAAGGAAGAGGAAAAGAAGAAGAAGAAGAAGAAGGAGGAGGAGGAAAAGAAGAAGAAGAAGAAGAAGAAAAGAAGAAAAAGGAGGAGAAAAGGGAAGAAAAGGGAAGAAGAAGAAGACGAGGAAGAAGAAGAAGAAGAAGAAGAAGAAGAAGAAGAAGGAGAAGAAAAAGAAGAAGAAGAAGGAGGAGGAGGAAAAGAAGAAGAAGAAGAAGTAAAAAGAAGAAAAGAAGAAGAAGGAGAATGAGAAGAAGAGAAAAAGAAGAAGATGAAAAAGCAAGAAGAAAAGAAGAAGAAAAACAGACAGGAAAGGAAGAAAAAAAGAATCGAAGAACCTGGAAAGAAAAGAACAGGTCATTAACGAATCGCGCCTAATTCCCCGCCGATTCCCGAGCCAAGACGCCCTTACGCGGAGGTCCAACTCAGCCCACAGAACCCCCTCCTCCCCCCAATCCCTCCCCCCTCACCCTCCCACACGGAGGTCCAACTCAGCCCACAGAACCCCCCTCCCCCCAATTCCCCACCCCTCACCCCCCCACACGGAGGTCCAACTCAGCCCACAGAACCCCCCCCGCCCCCCAATCCCCCTTCTGACGCCCTTACACGGAGGTCCAACTCAGCCCACAGACCCCCCCCCCCCAATCCCTCACCCCTCACCCCCCCACACGGAGGTCCAACTCAGCCCACAGAACCCCCCCCCACACAATCCCTCCCCCTCACCCCCCCCCACACGGAGGTCTAACTCAGCCCACAGAACCCCCCCCCAATCCCTCCCCCCTCACCCCCCCACACGGAGGTCCAACTCAGCCCACAGAACCCACCTCTCCCCCTCTTCCCCCCTTCCCCCTCACCCCCTTCCCCTCTCCTCTCCGAGACCTAACTCGTTGCTTGGAAAATTTTCCCTGTTTGTCCATGCATTAGCGGGCGTGCACGAGCGAAATCCCCGAAGCCCGTGCATCGCCGACGTAGCCGAATCGGGCACGGAATTACACGTTATGCTTCGGGTTGTTTGGATAAAGAAAGTTGATCTAACCTTCCCTTTTTTTTTTATTGAAGCTTGGGTGTATCTTTTGCTTTCGTTGAGTGTCGGTTGCTTTGAGTTAGGGAAAAAAGACGATAGGGAATGAAATAAGAAATAGAAAATGAGGGAAAATAGATAAAGAGAAAGAGAAAAATGATAATTCGAGTGTAAATTCCCAGCTCTCTCTGTTGATAGGGATATAAAAAGAAATTGAAAGGATAAGAAAGTTGGTAAAAAGACTGAGAGAAAAAAAAAGAAAGTCGAGCGTATATTCCAGCTCTCTCTGTTCAAAGTGCAACACAGTGTGAGCAATCGCTGAGAGTCTCTCTCTTTCGCTAAGGAATAAAAAATCCTTTGGTGTGTATCTTGTGCGAATATCTGTGGTCTGTTGCGTTTATTCTATTTTTTATCTTTTTTTTTTTGGTCTTTCTGGAGATGGTGATGTCATTTTTTATTCATGTGTGGAAAATCTTTCTCTTTCCTGGTTGTTTTTGCATCACATTAGATATATTTTCTTTTCTTTTCACTTAGAAAAAATGGCGGAATCTCATATATATAATATAACCAGAACAACGTGTTAAGATTATTTACACAAAATAGGAGGCAATCTATATATTTATCTGTCTGTCTGCCTATCTATCTATATATATGTGAACGTATAGATTTCTATATATTTTTTTTCATTTGTTTACAAATGTATATTCTTTTCAAAACAACGTGTTAGGGTTTTAATACAAAATAGGAAGCAATCTCTCTCTCTCTCACTATATATATATATATATATATATATATATATATATATATATATATATATATATATATATATGTATATATATATCTGTCTGTCTTCCTATCTATCTATCTATATGACATTATAAATTTCTATATATTTTTTTTCTATCCATCTGTTTACAAGTGAGTTTTCTTTTCTTTCTTTCTGTGTTCAGCGAAGGGAACAGAATCAAAGGTTCCCTAAAGATGCATCAAGCGCTGCTGATGTCTTATTGTATTCCTTAATGGACGTAATGTTTTCGCTCAAGTAAGCACCTGAAAAATATCCGAAAATAAAAAGAACGTTTCCATATTTTTTTCTCTCTGACGATTTATAAGCAAGAATCATTTGAAATTGGAGGATTCTATAGAGGGAAATGGAGGATTCTATAAAGGAAAGGTTTTGTTTTGAGAATGATGTTCTCCGTATCAGTTCCAACATAGAAAGAATACTCGACATAAATACAAAAAAAAAAAAAAAAAAAAAAAAAAATCCTTGAAATACAATAACAGAAGTTTAAGGTTCAGAAACGTTTGATTCTTATCCTTTTCCGAAAGACGAAACGTTCAACAAGGAAAGAAAAACCAGCGCGTTACGAGGGAAATGCCACGCGGTCCTCCTTACGCTTCTGTCTATCGGGTTTCTCTCGCTCCAGCTGTTAGACACGGCGCGCTCCGATCACCTGTAAAATCAGTGACGGGAATCCATGGCTTTTTGTGAAGGTGGATTTTTTTTGTCTTTTTTTTTGTTCTTTTGGCGGAATATTTCTTTGTTAGGTTTTCTTGTTTCTTTTTCGTTGTGGTGTTGTTCTGTATCGGGGAGTTTGTGTGGTGGAGAAATGAGGTTAATCAGCTTTAATGGATAATCCGTGTCGAGTTTGTTTAGGGTTTAGGACAAGATCATGGGGTAGTTAGCAGTTAGTGAATATGTTTTAATCCGCTGTGGTAAATAATATATATTCATGAAATTCATACATCATTAGAAACTCCAGAACGAGAAGAAAGTATAAAAACACCCACTAATACATCAAATTCTAATAGAATGTAGAACGGACTCATACAGGAGACTAAGAATATAGAATGCACTCCTACAACAGACTAATATAATTTACAATGCACTCATGCAACAGACTAACAGAATATAGAATGCACTCATACGACAAATAGAATTTACAATATTCTCCTACAACAGATCAATAGAATATAGAATGCACTCATACAACACTAATAAAATTTACAATGCACTCAATACAACACTAATAGAACTTACAATACACTCATACAACACTAATAGCATTTACAATACACTCATACAACACTAATAGAATATAGAATGCACTCAATACAACACTAACAGAACTTACAATACACATACAACAGACTAACAGAACTTACAATGCACTCATACAACAGACTGCTACCATATACACAGAATAGGTTCAGAGAGCACCACACCAGCACCTGGGGACAGAGACGTTCAAAGACAAATGCAGTCACGGCTAGAGGTCTGCTAGCGGAACCTGGTTAACTGTTCCCCAATGTTCAATTCAGGAGGAAGAGGAACAGTATTAAAAGGCTTTTCTTCTCGTACCAGTTCATTGCCTCCTGGTTGAACAAGGACACTTTTTTACTCTCGTAGTATTGATAAAGTTTGTATGATGATAATATTGGTAATGATGATATTGATGATGATAAGAGCGATGATGGTATTTGTAATAATAATAGTAATGATAACGATAATGATGATTTTAATAGTAATAATAATAATAATAATAATAATAATAATAATAATAATAATAATAATAATAATAATAATAATAATAATAATAATAATAATAATAATAATAATATTGATTATGAAGACAATGATAAAAATAATGATAAAAATAGTAATAAAAATACTACTACTAATAATAATAACAACAACAATAACAATGATAGTGGTGACAATAATGACATTACCAATGATAACAATAATAATAATGATGGATAATACTTCTCCTTATACGGATTGTGATAATGATAATACTGATGATACTGTTATTACTACTATTATTTTTTCTCTCTTGCTGTGTGTAATAATAATTGAGTTATTATGTAATCATTATTACAAATTAATCAGATTACTAAATCAAATCCTTTAATAAGTACACAAATACACACACATATACTGTATACACACAGACACAGACATAGCCACACACACACACACACATACACACACACATGTACATACGCACACAAACACATAAATACGCACACAAACACACACACACACACACACGCACACACACACACAGAATATCTTCCTGAATAAATAAAATTGAAGAAAGAATAAGCTCAAAGTATAAATAAGATTATGTTAACTGTTCTTCTGTTTCGTTCACTGCATTACGTACAACCAGAAACGTATTTTCCATAGCATATTTTAGGTATAATTATTCCTACCTTGATGTGAAAACAATTTATCCCACACGAAAACCTCTAGATGGAAAATAAATTGATTTTCTCGTGAATTTAATCTATCTGAGATATAAATCGCAAGAAACGTCCGAAAAGAAAAAGAAGAAAAACAGCGAGACAAACTCAGTTCAGAATTCGGGTCCGGGTGACAATCAGCTGATCACATTTGGGACTTCGTACGACGTGCCAAAAACTTCCCACTTATGATTCAAAATGTCTTAGTAGGTTTAGAATACAAACCGAGAGTGCAGTAAACGAATATGAAAAGAATGCGTAAAGATTTAGAATCATATATATCAATTTGGATGAACAGGGGTTTAAACTATTTACTATTTACTACTATTTACTCGAAATATCCAGCTGGTTATTTTACGCTTATGAGCTATATCACCCATTTTCCGCAAGACACGAGACAGCATTCAGAAACAAACGCGAAAGAAATTGTTTTGAATCAAAGATGGCGGCCGGGTACAGCAGACATTTCCAAGAGATTAGTTTCGAAACAACGAGACGTGTTTCGAAAAAAGTTTTGATCTCTCCGCTCGGTTTTACCTCGCCACGCACTCACTCAACTTCTTGCCGGCGCTGGCCACTGGAAGGGACCCTCTTGTTCTTCAGTAAACATTTTCTGGCTAAAGAGCAAAGTGGCCAAGTTACTTAACGTTTGGCTTGAGCGAGGATGCCAGCAGAGCACGGGGAGATTTTTCCCTCTCTGTTTTTTTTTTTTGGTTGCGGGTTGTGGAAAATGTGAAGGATTTGAGATTTATGTGTGACAGTTCTGGATATATTCGTGTGGAATATGTCGAGAAATTTGCATTCATTGTCGTGAAGAATTGGTCGAAAAAGAAAGAAAAAAAGAAAAATTACTTATAGGGATGCTGGACGTAAATGGTTTAAAAAATGTATGAAAAGATGAAGTAAATGCCTTACATAAGGAAACATAAAAGGAAGTGCATACTGACAATATGAACGTATATAATATAAAATTATTTCAGAATGGAATGTGAGAGCGTAGCAGAAAAGCATCGCATATTTTTTTTTTTGCTAAATCATTGCCGTATATATATATCGCATATTTTTTTTTGCTAAATCATTGCCGTATATATATATCGCATTTTTTATTTTTTTTTGCTAAATCATTGCCGTATATATATTACATGCACAGAATAAACTCAGCCATTCTCAAATGAAATGAATATTCAAATATACTTTCAACGAATATTAAGTGTGCAGAAATGTAAATGAAAACCGTAAAACCAAATATAACGAACGCCTTCCTGCATAGTGACCCTTTTAGAATGTATGATCTCTTGACTCTTACACATGTCTCAATAAGAATATTTATTACCGATCTTGTCAAAGTATCTATTCCAAAAACAACCTTTCCTGCACTGAAAATAACCCCCCAAAATACCTATATATGTATATATATATATAAAAATCCAGATGTTAGCAAGTATCTCCATAGCCTAGCATTAGAAGCGAAGGTCCCCGAAATGAGCAGTTTCCCCTCCAAACAACAACAACAACAAAAACAACAACAACAACAGCAACAACAACAACAACACAAGCAACAACAACAACAACAACAACGGCAGCAACAACAAAAACAACAACAGAAACAAAAATAACAAAAACAACAACGACAGCAATAACGACGACGACAACAACAACAAAAGCAACAACAACAAAAACAACAACAACAACAACAAAAGCAACAACAACAACAAAATCAACAACAAAAACAACAACAACGACAACTACAACTACAACAACAGCAGCAGCAACAACAACAAAAACAACAACAGTAACAACAATAGCAACAACAACAACAACAACAGTAACAACAACAGTAACAACAGCAGCAACAACAACAATAATAACAACAGCAACAACAACAACAGCGGCGACAACAACATCAACAACAGCAACAACAACAGCAAAAACAGCGGCAACAACAACGACAACAAAAGCAACAACAAGAACAACAAAAACAACAACAACAAAAACATTAACAACAACAAAACATTTACAACAACAAAAACAACAGCAGCAGCAACAACAACAGCAACAACAACAACAACAACACCATTAGCAACAGCAACAACAACAGCAACAGCAACAACAATATCAACAACAGCAACAGCAACAAAAACAGCAGCAACAACAACAGAAAAAACAACAACAACAACAACAACAACATTGAAGACAACAACAACAACAACAACAACAACAACAGCAACAACAACAACAACAACAGCAACACCAACAACAACAACAATAGCAACAACAAGAACAAGAAGAACAACAACAATAACAACAAAAACAACAACAACAACAATAACAACAACAGCAGCAGCAGCAACAACAAAAACAACAAAAACAACAACAACAACAACAACAACAACAACACCAACACCAACACCAACACCAACACCACCAACAACAACAGCAGCAGCAACAGCAACAACAACAAAAACAACAACAACAACAAAATCAACACCAACAACAACAACAGCAACGGCACCCCAGCGGCTGTCGTTAAAGCCCGTAACCCGCCGGCTGTATTTATAGCGCGCGTTGACAAGAGCACCGCGCCAGGAAGTGATCATTTTCCAATAATTCACAAAGCGACAGTAATTCCGACCCTTTCCTTCCGCCCTGGAATTTAATTTCGAGAAGGCAAAGAAGAGCTTTTATTTATTTATTTATTTTTAATTTCGAGAAGGCAAAGAAGAGCTTTTATTTCTATTTATTTATTTATTTATCTATTATGGGTGTTAATTTCGGCGTTGTTAGGGAGAAGTATGCATGGTAAGCAAAATCGATGTTAATCGGTGACGTAGGATTATTTAAGAACAGCTGTCATTTTATATTCACATTTTTTTTTCTATAGAATGGGGTAAATTTATATTTTCTTTATATTTATGAACTCTTGCTTATATAATCGGAAGATACATTATGTACTACGGATTTCAGTACACATTAAATTTACACCGAAATAGACACCGGAGTCACTTATAGCAGAATATATAAATTACAGTTTTGAAGCAGATACAACAAATTTCTACATCTTTTGAAGGTCTTTCGAATAACCACGACCAAATCTTACGCAAGCTTAGTCACATATCTCGCAAGCACGCCGTTGCTGAATCTCCTGGACTATGCTAATTGGATCCAGGTAAGTCCTAAGCCACAGGTGGTGGGAGAAGCATATTCCTCATAATGGGTTTCTTTTCTTATTCTGGTTTTTGTTTACGTGACCAAAGTGTCGGAGAGATGGTGAGGGGAAAAGGTGTTACACTCATGGTAATTAGAGTTTAATATCAATCGATTGAGAGATTTTAAGTTGGTGTTACTCCCAAGTTTAGATCGCCATTGCGGTTTGATTATGAACCAAACCTTTGACAAAACTCAGTCAAACTCGATATTATAATTGCTTACTTTTCTCTGATCGCTATATTTCTATAAGGATTTCTGCCGGGGTTGCCAGTTACCACTTCCGGTCATGCTTTCCAACGCCCTCGGTACATTTCCTCTTTTCCCAAACCTTTCTTCATGATTGGTATAATTTTTATCACTATTACTGCTGTTAATGTTGCTGTTTTCGTTGTCGTGGATGTTGTCATTATTATTATCATTACCATCGTTACCATTATTATAATCATCATTGTCATTTTTTTATATTATCGTAGCGGATATTATTGGCAATATTATCATTATTATTATCATCATCATTATCATTTTTAGCATTGTTATTATTATTATTATTATCATTATTACTGGTAGTAGTATTATCATTAGTATTATCATCATTATTATCATTATATTTTATGATTATTGTTAACTCCAGCATTATCGTTATCATCATCACTGTCAGTATCATCATAAGAAAACAATGATCGTAACCATCATCAGCAGGATTATTTTCTCGATCATCATTATATTCATCACCGCCATCACCACCCTTTCAGCAAACGTTGGCTGCCTGGCGTATCGAGTTCCTGATCTCCACGGAGCTTTGTTTCGTTGTCACCGCCGTATGCGTTGTTATATACATCAATATATATATGTGTGTGTGTTTATATATGTATATATTTATATATATATGTATTATATATATACATACATACATATATATATATATATATATATATATATATATATATATATTATATATATATATGTATGTATGTATATATATAGATATGTATATGTTTATATACGTATATATATGTATTATATATATATATGTGTATATATATATATATATATATATATATATATATATATATATATATATACATACATATATACATATACACACACATACACACATACAACACACACACACGCATATATATTTGTATATGTATGTATTATATAAATAAACAAATAAATAAATAAATATATATATATATATATATATGTATATGTATATATATATATATATATATATATATATATATATATATATATATATATATATATATAAGAGAAAGAGAGAGAGAGAGAGAGAGAGAGAGAGAGAGAGAGAGAGAGAGAGAGAGAGAGAGAGAGAGAGAGAGAGAGAGAGAGAGAGAGAGAGAGAGAGACAGACAGACAGACAGACAGAGACAGAGACAGACAGACAGACAAAGAGACAGACAGAAAGACCGACAGAGGCAGACAAGGAGAGGAGGGTGAGCCAGACCTTTCACACTAAAAGGCAAATGGCATTTCACCGATGATAAACCGTTAGCGAAAGAAGCATTAGGGGGTCGCGGGGTCAGGACAAATGGCGATTCGTATTTCGCTCGAAAATGAATGAATGATGTTTTGGCAACACTCGGTTTCAGCACGGACGACGTTGCCAATTTATCTATTTATTTTTACGCTTGTGGTGCTTCATTGGTCAGACATGTAAATCGTTTA
>NC_091574.1:29731501-29739001 GCF_042767895.1 Penaeus vannamei | reverse complement strand
GGTAGTGATTGTAATGGTCGTACCTGAAAATATATATATATTTTTTTACGTACTGACCTGTTTCGTGTCGGGAATAATGTGTTTTTAAAATTAAGATGTTGATACTTGGGGAGTAATGGATGTTAACATGTAGATCACGGGTTCCCAGCCTGGAGGCTTATGGAGCAATGGGAAAATGTTGAGGTCGAATTAAACTCATTTTTATCTCACCTACAGTACTTAAATATGATTATCTCTCGCGTGCACACGAACACACAGATGCACACACATGTAAATGCACACACACACACACACACACACACACGAACACACACACACACACACACACACACACACACAAACACACAAACACACAAACACACAAACACACACACATACACACACACAAACACATACACACACACGCATACACACGAACACACACACTCAGTAATAACGAATGCGCGCTCTAGCCCACCCACATCGCAATGATGCATTTCAACAGAAGATTTACACGTCCTTCTGTTGCAACTGCCACTGCTGCAACCCTCGTGGTCCTGGGTTCAATCCCCCGCCGTGGCAGCTGTAACTCGCCTGCAATCCGACTGCTAGTTCGAGCCCGATCTCACGGCGGGAAGACCTTCACCTTCAGAGGTCAATTGCAGGTGTGGCAGGTGTTCCTTCAGAAATACCTTTTTCAACTCTCGTTATTTTATTATTATCATTATTGTTATTATCATTGTTATTATTATCATTCCTGTTATTATTTTCATCATTATTACTATTATTATTACTGTTATCATCTTTATCATTATCATTATTATCATAATTTCATTGTTATTGTTATAACTGTTTTTATAATTATCCTTAATATCATTATCATTATCTCTCTCTCTCTCTCAAACTCTCTGTCTCCCCCTCCTTCTTTCGGTCCCTTTCTCCCCCTTCTCTCTTTCTCTCTCTCTGTCTCCCTCTCTTCCTTCCTTCTTTCCCCCTCTAGTCTCTAAACTTAAACTTATCTCACCAACAATACCTACATATAATCATCTCTCCCATATCAATAAACGGGAATCTTTCCATAAAGTGTTCTCATCCTATAGCAGCTGACACCACTGTTCATAACTAGTGATAACTGAATCTGGAAACTGTTCATAACTAGTGATAACTGAATCTGGAAACTGTTCATAACTAGTGATAACTGAATCTGGAAACTGTTCATAACTAGTGATAACTGAATCTGGAAACTGTTCATAACTAGTGATAACTGAATCTGGAGACTGTTCATAACTAGTGATAACTGAATCTGGAGACTGTTCATAACTAGTGATAACTGAATCTGGAGACTGTTCATAACTAGTGATAACTGAATCTGGAGACTGTTCATAACTAGTGATAACTGAATCTGGAAATACGGTAGTCACTGGACAAGGCCTTGGAGATTATCACAAATTGGTCGGAAGTCACTGAATAATAAGGCTGGGAACCACTGATGAGGATTATTACATAAATAATAAACTTTTAGAGGAAAAGGGAGTAACATAATGTATGATAGGGTTGTGAATGACAAACATGATGAAATGGATGGGTTGTAAGTGATAAATGAATGCACAGACAGGGAAAAAAATGTCAATCTAAAAGAAATCATAGAAACATGACATAAACTACTCGCGAGTTATATTTACCCGAAACCCGGGTCTAAGTCATAAGTAAAAAAAGAAAAGAAAAAGAAAAGAAAAATAAAATAAAAAGAAAGGAAAAAGAAAAGAAAAAGAAAAGAAAAAAAAAAGAAAAAGAAAAGAAAAATAAAATAAAAAGAAAGGAAAAAGAAAAGAAAAAGAAAAGAAAAAGAAAAGAAAAGAAAACAAAAAATAGACACCTATAGGATAAAACGTGTGAATGAGACTGAATAAATTTCAGAAGAAAAAGATATATCTGAAAGGTGCCAAAATTATTTCTTATACTGTGATTTATATCCAATTGAACTTTTTTTTTTCAAGGAAGAACTCTCACGTATATTTATCCCAAAGTGTATAAAGCAATGGTTCTTAACCTTTTACAACCACGCCCCCTTTAGGAATTTGCCGTTCCCTTCACGCCCTCTAGTAATTCTGAATAAAACTCCCTCCCACATTTGAAAGAAAATCACACATACGCTCTTAATCTTTTCACTGAATACGAAATAATCACACGATGCTCAACCTCTCCACATTTGACCACGCTCCCTTTGAGAGAATAATAATCGTACTTACACAAACTCCTACCTTTTTCCCCCCTAAGGGTTTGCGCTCCCCCTTTTTCCCCCCTAAGGTTTTGCGCTCCCCTTGGAAATTACCGACGCCCCCCCCCCCCCGGGTTGAAAGCCACTGGGGTAAGGCTTACGGGTCCGACTTTTACGACTCGTCCGGTGCGCATGCGGGGTCGAAAATGCCAAGGAGATTCTCCAGGCGGTCTTCCCTTTATAGACAATATCTTGGCGAAAGTGCCACGGAAGGAGGCGGTTCAGCATGGTTTCCTGATAAGAACATGGAGGGAGGAGGGAGAGGAAGAAAAGAAGAAATGATGAATAGACAAGTAAAGAAGAAATGATGAAGACAAGAAAGAAAGAAAGAAAGAAAGAAAAAACAAACAAACGAAGGAGGATGATAAAGTAATATAAAATGTGCTAATTAAGGAGGCGGTTCAGCATGGTTTCCTGATAAGAACATGGAGGGAGGAGGGAGAGGAAGAAAAGAAGAAATGATGAATAGACAAAAGAGAAAAAGAAGAAACAAAAAAAAACGAAGGAGGAATAAGGTAAAATAATAAGTTAATTAGGGAAGCTCTTCAGCATGGTTTCCTGATAAGAACATGGAGGGAGGAGGGAGAGGAAGAAAAGAAGAAATGATGAATAGACAAAAAAAAAGAAGAAATGATGAATAGACAAAACAAAAGAAGAGATGATGAATAGACGAAAAAATGAGAAAGAAAGAAAGAAAAAAACAAACAAACGAAGGAGGATGATAAAGTAAAATAAAATGTGCTAATTAAGGAGGCGGTTCAGCATGGTTTCCTGATAAGAACACGAAGAAAGGAGGGAGATGAAGAAAATAAGAGATGAAGAATAGACAAGAGAAACGAAGAAGAATAAAGTAGAATAAAAAAGTGCCAAGTAAAGAGGCTCTTCTGCGTGGTTTATCGAATAAGAACACGGAGGGAGATAAAATAAAAAGAAGGAAAAAAAGAAAAAGAAAAATGAAGTGTAGGTAGGAGAAACATTGAAAAAGAAGAATTAAAATAGAGAAACCATAATGTTTGAATTCTGAAAAGAAGAGGAAAAAAAGTACTTGGTTTCCTAAATAAAAATACGAAATGATTTTTAAAAATGAAGAAAAGGAAACAGAAGAAGGAAAGGAGAATAAGGAAACTGACGAGGGAGAAGAAGAAAAAGAAGAGAAAATTTGGCATCTTGCAGCACATCACATTTCACTGAAAAATGAAATACTCTAGACTGAAAAAATAAAATAAAAAAATCAAGAAAATAAGGCCCCTCCGCCCCCCCCAAAAAAAAAACAAAACAAAAAACAATGTGCTTCCTTTTCAGAAGTAAAATCATGCAACAGGTTTATTGTCACTAAATCAAAAGATTATGATCAACTAGTCAAAAAAGTGCCATGCTTTTACAACCCAAAGACTAAGAAGCTAATAAACGTGCCTTTTCCACCTAACTATATAAACACCCACTGTTAATTAATTTATGTATATAGATGCACATATATACATTTATATACATACTTACATACTTGCTTACTTACTTACATACTAAAAATACTTGCGCCTTAAACTTTTAACTCACGAAAGATTAGATACTGGAAAACACAAGCTTTTTATTTACTCATTAATCTATTTCTATATTTATTTTTAGACTGCATCAGCTCAGGTTATCGAAGACAAAGCCAATGGAACACCGTCTTGAGTTATCGTCTTGGTAGATAAGGATAAAAAAAATATTGATAAGCATATTCAATCACGTTATATACAAGGAATAAATGGGTAAATAAAATAAAATAAAGTAAATAAAAAAAGTAAATTAAATGAAAAAAGGTAAAATAAACAGATAAATAGAAATACAACAGCGTTATTTGTGATTATGATTGGAGATAGGTGTGGAAAATATCGTTTTAATTATCAAGTTGCGTTCTTTCTTTTGTCGTGCAATTTGAAGTTGCTTTCGAAAAAAGAACTTAAAAAGAAGAAAGAAGAAGAAGAAGAAAGCGGAAAACAAGAAAAATAAGAAGAAAAAGAAGAAAAAGAAAAGGAAAGAAAGAGAAAGAGAAAGAGAAAGAGAAAGAGAAAGAGAAAGAGAAAGAGAAAGAGAAAGAGAAAGAGAAAGAGAAAGAGAAAGAGAAAGAGAAAGGGAAAGAGAAAAAGAAGAAAAAAATACGGTGTATAGGGGTGTACCGCTTTCAAAGATTCATACAAATCGGGTTTCTAACAAATATCTATGCATGTATATCAGTATGTATATATGTATGTATGTGTGTATCCATGTATGTATGCATGTATGTAGGTAAGTATTTTTTGTATGTATGTAAGTAAATAAGTAAGCAAGTAAGTAAGTATGTGTATATATAACTGTATATATGTACATCTATATACATAAATAAAATTAACAGTGGCCGTATCACAGTTCAATTATTCAGAGTATGAACTAAATTTGCCATCCCCCCCAAAAAAAAAAAAAAAAAAAAAAAATCAACAACAACAGTAAAAATAATCTAAATCCTAAAATAGCACAGTTTAAACCTCCGCGAATTCAATTTCAATCTGCAAAACGTATAAACTGCACAACTCGCTTTCCATGGCAAATCTCCTAGGCCTAGACAAAATAAATGATGATGCACTTGACTCATTGAAATTCAACGTCGGTGCAGTCCGATTTCCATTTCAGTTAACAAGATATTTTGAAAATCTAAATGTGTTTTCTAATGGTGTGCGTTACGTAATATAATTTAGATGGAAGGGTTATAGTTATTTGCTATATTTTGTGCACCAATAAACATGGTAAACCTTATTCCTCTAAATAAATTATAAAACGTTATAATATCTGTGAATATAAATAGAATAAACGAATTGACTTTCAAACAGTATGGATATTTTTCACTTGTTCTAATCTTCAAAGCAAAAACAAACAAATATTTTTTTTTCTATTGCTCTGATCTTCAACACATTTTTTTTTCTTATTTCTTATCTGAAAAGAAAATTCGAGGAGTAGCATTATCATCCAGGACCTTAAATCTTTATTGAAAACTTGTTTAGGCCTTTCCAACTTACCTAAGTCTTCCAATTACTGAAGACTTTACACAACTTCGAAGTCCTGATGACGAGAAAAATTATCTTTAAGAGAAATGTCTGTCAAAAACCGCGTCAGAAAAGATACTTGCTTTATAATAAGATTCCACAGCTATATACGTATACATGACACGCGAGCATACAGACGTGTAGGTGCCAACATACACTAACACAGGCATACACACACATACACACACACTCATTCATTCTCTCTCTCTTTCTCTTTCTCTATCTCTATCTCTTTCTCTCTCTCTCTCTCTCTCTCTCTCTCTCTCTCTCTCTCTCTCTCTCTCTCTGTCTCTCACTCTCTCACTTTCTCTCTCTTCTCTCTCTCTCTGTCTGTCTGTCTGTCTGTCTGTCTGTCTGTCTGTCTCTCACTCTCTCTCTCTCTCTCTCTCTCTCTCTCTCTCTCTCTCTCGCAAATACACACACACAATAATGATAACGATAGTAATAATAACAATTATAACATTAGTAATAACAATAACTATAATAATGATAATAATAATGATAATGAAAATATGATGATAAGAATATTCTTAATAATATAATTGTTAATAACAATGATGTAAAAAAAAAAATAATGATGATAATAACAACAATGATATAATGATAATAATATTATCATTAATGATAATAATATTATCATTAATGATAATAATAATGATACTACTACTACTACTACTAAGAATAATTGTAATGATATTAATTGCAATAATGATAATGATAGTGATCATGACAATGATAATGATAATAAAAATGATAAAATGGTGATGATTATATTTAGTGAAATAATAATAATAATCTCAATGATAATAATAATGATAATGATAAAAAATAATGATGATGATAGTAATAGTAACAGTAGATATTAAATTAGCAATGATAACAAAAATAAAGATGAAAATAACAATAATAATAAAAAAATAATGAAAATAATATTGATATCAATGATAATGAAAACAATAATAATAATCATAATGATAATGAAAACAATAATGATAATCACAATAATAATAAAAACAACAATAATAATTACAATAATAATGAAAACAACAATAATAATCACAATAATAATGAAAACAATAATGATAATCACAATAATAATGAAAATAATAATGATAATCACAATAATAATGGAAACAAAAATGATAATCACAATAATAATGATAATGACCTCTCCTCTCATAAAAAATAGCCTATTTGACCAACTCAGACATAAAAAATAGAGGGCAGCCCCCCCCCCCCTAAGCCACCTCTGCAACGTACACATTTTGCCTTTTGAACAATTTGTGAGTTTCAATTATTTTGTCACCTTTTGTTAAATCTGAAACTGTGAGGATTGTATAAAAAATATATTGATTTAATCCCTTAAGGCTTTGCTTTATTCTGATTACCATTTTTTTTTGTTTCTTTCTCTTTGTGTCTCTGTTTATCAGCTCGACTCTCTCTCTCTCTCTCTGTCTTTCTCGCTTTTTTCTCTCTCTATTCCTCTCTTTGTATCTATTCTTATCAGCCCGACACATTTTCTTACTCTTTTTTTATTCTCTCTATCCCTCTCTGTCTCTCTTCCCTTTTTCTCTCTCTCTCTCTTTTCCTTTCTCTCTCAATTTCCTCTCTTTCTCTCATCTCTCTTTCTTTAACTTTCTCTCTCTCTCTCTCTCTCTCTCTCTCTCTCTCCTTCTCCCTCCCTCTCTCTATCAATCTCTATATCCCTCTCTCACCTTCTGTTTATATAATCATAACAGTAAAACTACCTCTCCTCTGTTTAACTAACATTTACTTCATTTTCTTCCACTTAACTTCAAGTAACGTATGCATTCCCCTTAACTTACTTTCCCTTCAGTCTAGCATTAAAATTCCCTTCAATATATACGAATGCTGATAAATGCCTGGCTCTATAATGGTGTTTTATAACCTCTTAAAATCGACTAACCGTATAATTTTCGTCTGCTGCAGCTAAACCATGTAATCCTGGCAAAAAAAGAAAAGAAAAAAAAATAAAAATAAAAAGAAAGAAAGAAAAAAAAAACATTTTTTTTTTTTTTTACTGAAGAATAATTTTACTGGATTTCTTCTCCGATATGTATCTTACACATTAAAAAAAAATGTTTGTAATACCTCATACGTGTATCTGTCTAATCTGTCTATTAATCTATATGCATAAATATCTATGGATATGTCTTTCTAACT
>NC_091574.1:29724001-29726501 GCF_042767895.1 Penaeus vannamei | reverse complement strand
CACCAAAAAAAATATCCCCATCACTAAGGCTCGAGCTTCCCTTCTACGCATCATCGCGCACATCTAATCCACGCAAATCTGATTAGACTTGATCTCATAAGCGTCATTTCCTCGCACATCCGCTCTCCCACGAGTCCCGGACGTCGACACGTGACACGACGTCGAAAAAATCCTCGGCGGATGTAGTGCCACGGAGGAGTGCCAACGTCCCACCAGAGAAGGGTGCCAGGCAGGGAGGAGTGCCAACTAGAGAGGAGTGCCAGCATTCATGCTAAAGAGGAGTGCCAGCGTCCAGCCAGGGTGGAGTGCCAGCATCCATGGCAAGAAATGCCTGTTAGGAGTGCCAGCGTCCAGCCAGGGAGGAGTGCCAGCATCCATGAGAAGGAGTGCCAGCTAGAGGGGAGTGCCAGCATCCATGACAAGGAGTGCTAGCTTCCAGCCAGGGAGGAGTGCCAGCTAGAGAGGAGTGTCAGCGTCCAACCAGAGAGGAGTGCCAACATCCATGCTAAAGAGGAATGCCTGCCTCTAGCCAGGGAGGAGTGCCAGCATCCATGTCAAGAAGTGCTAGCTAGAGAGGTGTGCCAGCTAGAGAGGAGTGCCAGCATCCGACCAGAGAGGAGTGCCAGCATCCATGCTAAAGAGGAGTGCCAGCGTCCGACCACAGAGGAGTGCCAGCATCCATGACAAGGAGTGCCAGCTAGAGAGGAGTGCCACCGTCCAGCCAGAGAAGAGTGGAAGCGTTCGGGCCAAGAAGGGGAGAAAAACAAATATTTGAGTTTAGTTGCTCCTCCCAGCCTCGCTGTTGACGAAAGAATTCATACGTTAGACGAATAAATAGGGTTAAGAGCGAAAAAAAGAAACTGATAACGAAATATAATGCAATAACAGCTGATAACAAGAATTGCCATATATATATATATATATATATATATATATATATATATATATATATATATATATATATATATATATATATATATACATATTTTTTTTTCTTTTCTTTCTTTTTTTTCTTTTCTTTTTTTCCCCAGCTAGATAGACTCAAAAAGGAAACCAAAATACCTTTCATTTTTCCATAGGCGCCAAAAGGGATGATCGAAAACTCGGAATTCGTGGGGGTGGGCGTGGGCGTGCTGGAATGTATAAAAGCATCATAGAAAAGGTGCGTTTCATGGCTCCACGTCGTGTTATGCGAGCATGCATGAATGTATGAGAGACAGAGCTGATACGATTATAGTGAGTGGATGGAGAGGGAGTGAAATATGAGGAGGTTGTACTCATTCATATATGTACTTGTGCATGTGTGTGTATATATATATACACGCACACACGCACACAAACACACAGACAACTCATACACACACAAATGAAAAGATGTACATGTATATTTATATCTATCTATCTACACACACAGACATATATGCCTGATCTAGGGTTTTGCATTCTAAGCTATACAAATATCTTATTTTTCCATTCGAAAAACTCTGACAACTATAAAGCTGCCGTTTGTTATTTTCCCTACTTTATTACATCACCATTTGCTACAGTGACAAAAAGGAGATATCCGCTGGACGAGGAGGAATAACTTAGCGAAAAGCGATTTAGCGAGCTATCAGTTGCATAGGGAATGCAAATGCAACTTTCAAATTGCAATAATACTCTACTGGGGAGAAAGTGCTTGATGAGTTCCAAAATTAAAGGGGCTTTTAGGGAGGACTTTGTGCGTGTGATGACAAAGAGAATTCGTAGGAAAAAGGGTCAATATGGAAGATATTTTTGGGGGTATGTAACTAGGCAATGGTGGTGGCATGAGTGATGAACATTTGAACATTGCTATTTTTATTCGCCATTTCGTCGTCTTCGTCGTCTGCCTCCTGCTCCTCCGTTTTTCTTTCCCTCTCCATCATCATCATCATCTTCTTCACCATCATCATCATTATCATCAATCTTCATCATATGTATATATATATATATATATATATATATATATATATATATATATATATATATATATATATATATATATATGTATATATATAGATTAGATAGATAGATAGATAGATAGATAGATAGATAGATAGATAGATAGATAGATAGATAGATAGATAGAGAGAGAGAGAGAGAGAGAGAGAGAGAGGTCTCCATATACTATTGCAGGTAAGAGCTGACTAGCTTTCATAGACATTACCTATCTACGTATACATGAGTAATGATAGTGGAGTTTTACACACACACACACACACACACACACACACACACACACACATACACTCCCCACGTGCACTCGGTGGAAATTGATTTAGCATATATGTATTTATGAAAGATGGAATAATGCACTGTCGCGTTGATAAGCGTAAATGCATTAGTGACGTACCTGCAGTGGCCCAAGTGTGAGTCCTGGTCGGGGAGGATAAGTTATTTATTCATATCATTGCGGAGGGGCATTAGTTCGTCCTTCATAAACTACATCTCAGTACTTCTGACTTCGGATTGAAACTGC
>NC_091574.1:29694001-29696501 GCF_042767895.1 Penaeus vannamei | reverse complement strand
GGTTAGGTTAGGTTAGGATTAGTTTTATAGTAAAAAGATATTAAACAACACTTGTACACTGTATTGTAAAGGAAGAACGAAATCAGTATAAAATTTGTGCTGGAGAATGTAAGAGAACGCTTTTACACTATCAAAATTATGCCTTGAAATACGGCCATTGAGATCACTTGCCATACTATAAGAATATACGATATATTCTTGAATTGCCACGTAACATCGAAATGTTATATCGGGCCCGTATATCAATCGGAATAAAGCTAAATAAAGGACGAACTAAAAAAAAAAAAAAAAAAAAAAAATCCTCGACCAACAAATCCTAAATAAAGGACTTGAACTAAAAAAAAAAAGAAAAAAATCCTCGACTACAAATCCTAAATAAAGGACTTGAACTAAAAAAAAAAAAAAAATCCTCGACTACAAATCCTAAATAAAGGACTTGAACTAAAAAAAAAAAAAAAAAAAAAAAAATCCTCGACTACAAATCCTAAATAAAGGACTTGAACTAAAAAAAAAAAAAAAAAATCCTCGACTACAAATCCTAAATAAAGGACTTGAACTAAAAAAAAAAAAAAAAAAAAAAAAAAATCCTCGACTACAAATCCTAAATAAAGGACTTGAACTAAAAAAAAAAAAAAAATCCTCGACTACAAATCCTAAATAAAGGACTTGAACTAAAAAAAAAAAAAGAAAAAAAAAAAAAAAATCCCCGACCAACAAATCCTTTCCAGAGTTTTCCAAAGGGTCGCGTGTCAATATCCTGTTATCCATCATCCTTCGCCGATATCCTTCCTGCCGCGTGGCGTGTCTCTGGCGGATCCTGAGGCCGCGCGTTTCCTCTCGGTCTCTGGGTCTCGTTCCCTCCGGCGGCGAATCTTGACCTCGGCTTTCAAAATGGGAGGTAGGTATTTACACACACACTCATATATATGTGTGTTGTATGTGTGTGCGTCTGTGAGAGTGTGTGTGCGAGTGTGTGTGTGTGTGTGTGTGTGTGTTTGTGTGTGTGTATGCGTGTTTGTGTGTGTGTGTGTATTTGTGTGTGTATGTGCGTGTGTGTGTTTGTGTGTATGTTTGTGTGTGTGTGTGTGTTTGTGTGTGTGTTTGTTTGTGTGTGTGTATGTGTGTGTGTAGTGTGTTTGTCTGTGTGTTTGTGTGTGTTTGTGTATTTGTGTGGTGTGTTTGTTTGTGTTTGTCTGTGTGTTTGTGTGTGTGTGTGTATTTGTGTGGTGTGTTTGTCTGTGTGTGTGTGTGTGTGTGTGTATGTGTGTGTGTGTGTGTGTGTGTGTGTGTGTGTGTGTGTGTGTGTGTGTGTGTGTGTCTATACATATATATATATATATATATATATATATATATATATATATATATATATATATATATATATATATATACATATAACACACGCATACATACAGTCGGCCCCGTCGCCGCCCTCGCAGCGAGCGCCAGCCTCCGCGGCAACCTTCCAGTATTCAAATGATCGCCCGTAATTCAACGTGGAACCCTCCTGCCCTCGGTCTTAATGGATCCGAACCCATTCAATTAGTTTCGGAGCCTCCTTCAACACGGGCGGGAGGGAATCCTGTTGTCTTTTGAAGGAGGGGTGGGAGAGGGGATGCTGGAGGGGAGGGAGGAAAGGGGGTGCAGGGGCGGAGGGAGGAGGGGGGATGCTGGAGGGGAGG
Organism: Penaeus vannamei; assembly: GCF_042767895.1. Classification (NCBI taxonomy): domain Eukaryota; kingdom Metazoa; phylum Arthropoda; class Malacostraca; order Decapoda; family Penaeidae; genus Penaeus; species Penaeus vannamei. Next base: position 29,694,819 of record NC_091574.1, on the reverse strand, counting down.
GTGGAGGTGGGGGTGCTGGGGCGGAGGGAGGAGGGGGTTGCAGGGGCGGAGGGAGGAGGAGGAGGGAGGGCCGGAGGGAGGAGGGGGGGGGACGCAGGGGCGGAGGGAGGAGGGTTGGGGAGGGGTGGGGGAGATGGTCTTCTTTGCCTGGGGAGGGGGGGAGGGGGTGGGCGAGGTGGTCTTCTTTGCCTGGTCACTTGGCGGGGGAGAATGAGGGAGGAGGTAGAGGGAGGAGAAGAAAATGGAGAAGGGAGAGGGAGGAAGGATGAAAGTGGAGAAGGAGGGAAAGAAAAAAAGGAATATAAATATCTGCTTTTCGAGTTTCTTTTCTTGGTCACTTGACGGGGGGTATGAGGGAATGGAGAAGAAAAGGGAGATAAAAGTAGAAGAAGAAAAGAGAAGAAAGGGGGAGGGAGAGAAAGAAGGTGGAGAGGAAGAGAAGGAAAAAAAAGGGGAAGATAAGGGAATGGGGAGTGTAAAGGAGATAGAGAAGGAGAAAAAGATAGAGGAAGAAAGAAAAAAAAGAAAGAGAAAGATCGGAGGAAGAGAAGAAGAAGAAAATGGACTGAATGACTTTCTTTAGCTTATCACTTGACGGGGGGAGAATGATGGGAGGGAGAATGAAGAAGGAGAAAGGGAAAAGGAAAGAAAAGAGAAGGAACGAGAAAGAAAATGGAGAAAGAATGGGAAAGGGCAAAAAGGAAAAGGATATGAAAAGAAGAAAGGAAATAACATTGTTATTATTATTATTATTATCTTTTTAATTGTTATAATTATTACTTTCGGTATTATTATCATTATCAGTATTATCAGTCATA
>NC_091574.1:29641335-29647086 GCF_042767895.1 Penaeus vannamei | reverse complement strand
GAAATAAAGGAATAAATAAAGAAGACGAGAGATAAGAGAAAAAACACACTCCAAACCTCATAGTCACGTTAAACAAAACAACAAGAAAAAAAGAAGGAAAAAACAGAAAAAAATAACACAAACTCAAACCAAACACATTTTTTTTTCTTCTCCTCTCTCCACTCAGAGACTCTCGACCAAACCGCCGCCCACCCTCCCCTATCCCCCTCCCTCGGGTCACCCACCTCGAGTTGGACCTCTTACTCGGGTCCTTCTTCACCGCCTGCAGATTGGTCAGGTCCTTCTGGCGCTTCTCGGTCTCCCTCCAGATGCGCCAGTAGAGGCCGCACATCACCGTCACGGGAAGGTAGAAGGCTGCAATGGCGGTGCCGAAGGTGACGTACTCGTTGGTCTCGATGAACTGAATGTAACACTCGTTCTCCGGGACAGTCCTGCGAGCGGGGAGGAGGCGGGGTGAGCGAAGGTTGGGGGGAGGTGGGGAGGAGAGGAGAGAGGTGGGGGAGGTGGGGTGAGGAGGTGGGGATCAGAAGAGGAGGAGGGTGGGGTGAGGAGGTGGGGGTGAGAAGAGAAAGGGAGCAGGAGGTGGGGGTGAAGAAGAGGAGGGAGGTGTGAGAGGGAGGAGGAGTGGGGAGAAGAGAAGGAGGAGGAGGTGGGGGTGAGAAGAGAAGGGAGGTGGGGTGAGGAGGTGGGGATGAGAGAAGAAGAAGGGGGAGCAGGAGGTGGGGATGAGAAGAGGAGGGAGGTGGGAGAGGGAGGAGGAGGTGGGGGTGAGGGAGAGGGAGGAGGAAGGTAGGGGGTGAGAACAGGAGGGAGGAGGAGGTGGAGTGAGCAGAGGTGGGGGAGATGGTGGAGGGAGGTGGGGGTGAGAAGGGGGAGGTGGAGGGAGGGAAGTGGGGGTGAGAAGAGGAAGGAGGTGGGAGAGGGAGGGAGGGAGGTGGGAGATGGTGGAGAGAGGAAATTGGTGGAGTGAGAAGAGGAGGCAGGTGGGGAGAGGGAGGGAGGAGGTGGGAGATGGTGGAGGAGGTGGTAGTGAGAAGAGGGAGGCAGGTGGGAGGGAGGGAAGAGGAGGTGGGGGAAGAAGGAGGAGGAAATGGGGGTCAGAAGAGGAAGGAGGTGGGAGAAGGAGGAGGAGGTGGTGGGTGAGAAGAGGAGGGAGGAGAAGGTGGAGTGAGCACAGGTGGGGGGAGATGGAAAATATCATCATATACATAAATTGTTTTCCTAGTTATAGATATAGATAGAAGTGTACTTTGATGAACTTTTTTTTCTTTATAATTTTTGAAGGGATGAGAGAAAGGGGAATAATTCATACCTTGAAATGAATTAAATTTAGCCTCACAGTTTCAATAATTACACTTTAGTACCTATTCCGATTTTTGTATCATGCTGCTAATGAAGGGAGTGATATCAGTAGAGTATCATGATTATTAGACATGCTATCGAAAGAGAGAAAATAATTACATATGTTACTCATATTAATGTGGTTCGTAGTTACATTTCATATTCCTGTAGTGGAGAAAAAGTTTTATTTTACTTACAATATTATTTGACCGAAATATTTCCTACATTTATGAAGCCTAATTCACGCGAGTCATAAAAAAATCCGACATCTACTGTTTTTGTGAGTGACAAGTCCAGCATCCATTCATTCAGATTACTTTGTCACGGATTTCCATGTTGCGTTTTTAATAAGAAATATTTCATGTAGAGTAAACACCCCCCCCCAAAAAAAAACAAAACAAAAAAAAACATACATATTATTTTTGTTTTTCGTTTTTACTTATTTTAAAATTTTATTTGAGGGCTGAGTTAGTGCTGCCTGACTGGGAGGGGCGGGTCGCGTGCGCCAATCAAAATATCACCGCTCTGAGTGTTTTATTGGTGTCTTAAATTCCGGACGCAAAAAAGGAGAGAGAGAGAGAGAGAGAGAGAGAGAGAGAGAGAGAGAGAGAGAGAGAGAGAGAGAGAGAGAGAGAGAGAGAGAGAGAGAGGGAGAGAACAGAGAGAGAGGAAAAGTATATATATATATATATATATATATATTTATATATATATATATATATATATGTATATATATATATATATATATATATATATATATATATATATATATATATATATATATATAGAGAGAGAGAGAGAGAGAGAGAGAAATAGAGAGAAATGAAATGAGAGTAGTACCTATTTTTCACAGATTGAGGCACAGGCGTTGAATAAAGACACATACATTTGATGAAATTTTTAATTTTTGGACTTTTGTCACTCACATAAACAACTACTAACCGACAGCTTCTGAAATAAAAAATAATGAGTGAAAAAAATGTACAAAAAATAACCCGTCTGCCCTTTCTCTTAAAAAAAAAAAAAAACTACTACTGGAAATGCAACAAAACTATTTAGTAAAATATTAAAAGGCAAAAGCGACTACCCTTCGGAAACAGACAAGTAAGAGCACTTCGACCAACCGATAATTACGACCACCCACGGAAATAGATAAGTACGACCACCCACTAGCGATAGATAAACACATTCACCCACTGAAACAGATACATACGACCACCCACTAGCGATAGATAAACATCCACGGAAATAGTAAACACGACCTCAATCACAACCACTCAGAAGTTACATAAACATGACTGTCCACAGAAATAAGTACGACCACCCACCTTAAATATTCATAATTACACGCCCGTCCACCATCAACGAGTATATTATGGCCACCCGCCAGCAACAGACAAACCACGGCCACCTGCAAACAATATCTAACTATGACCACCCACCATCACCAAACAAATACGACCACCCACCCTTACCAAATAAACATCCTTACCAAAAAAGCTACGACCACAAACCCTCAACAGGCTAGCCACGACCACCCACCAACACCCAACCACGACCACCCACCATCCAACCACGCCCACCCACCAACACCCAACCACGCCCACCCACCAACACCCAACCACGACCACCCACCATCCAACCACGCCCACGCACCAACACCCAACCACGCCCACCCACCAACACCCAACCACGACCACCCACCATCCAACCACGCCCACCCACCAACACCCAACCACGACCACCCACCATCCAACCACGCCCACCCACCAACACCCAACCACCCCCACCCACCAACACCCAACCACGCCCACCCACCAACACCCAACCACGACCACCCACCATCCAACCACGCCCACCCACCAACACCCAACCACGCCCACCCACCAACACCCAACCACGCCCACCCACCAACACCCAACCACGCCCACCCACCAACACCCAACCACGACCACCCACCAACACCCAACCACGCCCACCCACCAACACCCAACCACGCCCACCCCACTGCCAACACCCAACCACGCTCCACCCACCAACGCAACCACGACCACCGCAACATGCGACCCCACCGCAACACCCCAACCACGACCACCCCACCAACACCCAACCACGCCCACCCCTGACCAACACCCAACCACGCCCACAACCCACCCAGCACCCAACCCACGACCACCCACCAACACCCAACCACGCCCACACCTACCTCAACACCCTAACCACGACCACCCACCAACACCCAACCACGGACCACCCCACCAACACCCCAACCACGCCCACCCACCAACACCCAACCACGACCACCCACCAACACCCAACCACGCCCACCCACCAACACCCAACCACGCCCACCCACCAACACCCAACCACGCCCACCCACCAACACCCACCCACGCCCACTCCACCAACACCCCAACCACGACCACACCCACCAACACCTAACCACGCCCACCCGCAACACCTAACCACGCTACCACCCACCAACACCCAACCACGCCCACCCCACCAACACCCAACCACGCCCACCCACCAACACCCCAAACCACGCCCACCCACCAAGACCCAACCACGCCCACCCACCAAGACCCAACCACGCCCACCCACAACAACACCACACCCACCAACACCCCAACCACGCCCACCCACCAACACCCAACCACGCCCCACCCACCAACACCCAACTACGCCCACCCACCAACACCTCCAACCACGCCCACCCACCAACACCCAACCACGCCCACCCACCTCAGCACCCAACCACGACCACCCACCAACACCCAACCCACGCCCACCCCACCAACACCCAACCATCGCCCACTCCACCAACACCCAACCACGACCACCCACCAACACCCAACCACGACCACCCACCAACACCCACCCACCAACACCCAACCACGCCCACCCACCAACACCCAACCACGCCCACCCACCACCCCCCAACCACGCCCACCCACCAACACCCCAACCATCGACCACCCCACCAACACCCCAACCACGCCCACCACACAACACCCACCCACCAACACCCACCCACCAACACCCAACCACGCCCACCCACCACCACCCACCCACGCCCACCCACCAACACCCAACCACGCCCACCCACCTCCGGCCTTCGATATGTGGCCACGAGTAGATCCAGGGCGGCCACAGGATGAGGGAGATGATCCAAGCTGACCCGATCATGACGGCCGCTCGTCGGGTCGTCCGTTTGGCCCGGTAGGTGAGGGGTCGTGTCACGCTGAGGGGAGAGAACGCGAGGGGAGGGTTAGTGTTGGGGGGAAGTTGAGCGATTGAGGGGAGATAAGGGTGGGGGAGGGGAGGTGGAGGTAGAGGAGGGATAGGGGGGTGGAGGGGGGAAGTTGAGCGATTGAGGGGAGAGAAGGCTGAGGGAGGGTTAGTGTTGGGGGGAAGTTGAGCGATTGAGGGGAGATAAGGAGGGTGGGGGAGGGGGAAGGAGGAGGGTTGAGAGGATGGATGGAGGAGTTGAGCGATTGAGGGGAGATAAGGGTGGGGGGAGGTGGAGGAGACCCGGAGGAGGATGGAGGGAGGGGAGTTGAGCTGATTGAGGGGAGATATGTAGGGCAGGGGGAGGGTTGGAGGGATGGGGGAGTGTGGAGGAGGGAGTTGAGCGATTGAGGGAGATAAGGGTGGGAGAGGGAAGGTGGAGGGTCATGGCAGGATGGATGGAGGGGAGTTGAGCGATTGAGGGGAGATAAGGAGTGGGGGGAGGTGGAGGTAGAGGAGGGATAGGGGGAGTAGATGGAGGGAGGGAGGAGGAGAGGGATGGAAGAGAGAGCACTAGAGGAGGGTTAGCGTTGGATAGAGGGAGGTGGGGGTGGAGGAGGAGATAGAGTGGATGGAGGGAGGAATGAGGGGGATGGGGGTGAGAGGATAATGGGAAGAGAGAGAACATGAGGAGGGGGTTAGCTGAAGTGTTGGATAGGGTGGGGGAGTGAAGTTGAGCGATTGAGGAGACACAGGAGGGGGTGGAGAGGGAGGAATGGGGTTGGATGGAGGAAGGGGATGGAGGGACGGATGGAGGGAGGGGTGGGGACGAGGGGAGGGAAGGGGGAGGGGAATAAGTAGGGGATAGAGAGGAGAGTGGAAAGGGTAGAGGGAGCGGAGGAAGAGAGAAGAAGAAAACAATGGAGGGAGGTAAGGGGAAAGGAGGAAGAATGAAGGGGAAAAAGAGAGAAAACAGCAAGAGACAGACGAAGGAGAGGAGGCAAGGAAGCGGGTAAAGGTAAGAAAATGACTTGGAAGGCGGATAGGGGGTGGAGAGGGGGGGGGGGCGAGGGGGAAGGTGAGGAGTAGGCAGAGAGGGGGTAAGGGAGGGAGAGCGAGAAGGAGAGTAGAAGGCATATCAAAAGGAAACTTGATAAACAGCCGGAGAAAGGTATGGAA
>NC_091574.1:29631335-29633835 GCF_042767895.1 Penaeus vannamei | reverse complement strand
ACAACAAGAAAGAGAAGAAATAAAAACAAACAAGAACAAAAGAAAGAAATAACAACCAACAACAAAAAGAAAAATAACAACAAACAACAAGAAAAGAAAGAAATAACAACAAGAAAGGAAACAACAAGAAAAGAAAGAAATAACAACAAGAAAAGAAAGAAATAAAAACAAACAACAAGAAAAGAAAGAAATAACAACCAACAAAAAGAAAAATAACAACAAACAACAAGAAAGAAAAGAAATAACAACAAACAACAAGAAAGAAAAGAAATAACAACCAACAAACAACAAGAAACGAAAGAAATAACAACAAACAACCAGAAAGGAAACAACAAGAGCGTCATAAACTCTGCGACTTCTATTACGGAGAAACTCAATCCGGGAGCGAGGCTTCGATTCCGCTTCGTGTGATTTTGCGCCTGAGTTTCCGGTCCGGGTTTTCCGGGGCTGATTTTTTTCCCCGTTTCGTTTCGTTTTTCTCGTTCTTTTCGTTTTTCTCGTTTTTTTATTTTTCTAAATTTCTTGTGTTTCTTTTTTTTCGTTTTTTTCTTTTTCTTGTGTTTCTTTTTTTCGTTTTTCTTTTTCTTGTGTTTCTTTTTTTTCGTTTTTCTTTTTCTTGTGTTTCTTTTTTTCTCGTTTTTATCGCGTTTCTTTTGTGTGTTCTCTTTTTTAAATCTTTGTTATCGCGTTTCTTTTATTTGCGCTTCTTTTTTTTTAAATCTTTTTGCCTCGTCTCTTTTTCTTGTGTTTCTTTTTTTCTCGTTTTTTTTCTTGTTTCTTTTTTCGTTTTTCGTCTTTTGTCTTATTTTTTATGTTTGTTGTTGTTGAGTCTGATCTTTTTTTTATGGTTATTTTTGTTTCTTTTTCTCGTTTTTCTCTTTCGACTTTTTTTTTTAGTTGTTGGGTTGTTCCTTTTTTATGGATGTTTTTTTCTTTGTTTTCGTTTCTTTTTTCTCTTTTCTTTTCTTGTTGTTCTTTTATCTTAGTCTTCTTTGATTTCATTTGTTTTCTTTTCTTTTCTTATTCTTCATTAACTTCCTCTGCTTCTTCTTTCTTCTTCTTTGAGTTTATGTTTTTTTTCTATTTTTCTTCTTTGTTTTTTCTTCTTCTTCTTCGATTTCGCTTTTCTCTCTTCTTCTTTGATTTCGTTTTTTCTTGTTTCTTGTTTTTCCTTTCTTGTTTGTCTTCTTTGGTTGTTTTTTTTCTCGTTCAACAAGAAAAGAAATAACAACAAGAAAAGAAATAACAACAAGAAAAGAAATAACAACAAGAAAAGAAAGAAATAACAAGAAAAGAAATAACAACAACCAACAAGAAAAGAAAGAAACAACAAACAACAAGAAAAGAAAGAAATAACAACCAACAAACAACAAGAAAGAAAAGAAATAACAACAAACAACAACAAGAAAGGAAACAACAAGAGCGTCATAAACTCTGCGACTTCTATTCCGGAGAAACTCAATCCGGGAGCGAGGCTTCGATTCAGCTTCGTGTGATTTTGCGCCTGAGTTTCCGGTCCGGGTTTTCCGGGGCTGATTTTTTTTTTCGTTTCGTTTCGTTTTTCGCGTTTTTTTCGTTTTTCTCGTTTTATTTTTATTTTTCTTGTGTGTTTTTTTTGCACTTTTTCTTTTTCTTGTGTTTCTTTTTTTTTCTCGTTTTTGATCGCGTTTCTTTTATTTGTGTTTCTTTTTTTTTTTTGTCTTGTTTCTTTTTCTTGTGTTTCTTTTTTCTCGTTTCTTTTTCTTGTTTCTTTTTCTCGTTTTTCGTTTTTTTGTCTTCTTTTTTTATGTTTGTTGTTGTTGGGTCCTGTTTCTTTTTATTGTTATTTTTGTTTCTTTTTCTCGTTTTTCTCTTTCGTCTTTTTTTATTAGTTGTTGGGTTGTTCCTTTTTTATGGATTTTTTTTTCTTTGTTTTCGTTTCTTTTTTCTCTTCTCTTTTCTTGTTGTTGTTCTATTTTCTTAGTCTTCTTTGATTTCATTTGTTTTCTTTTCTTTTCTTAATCTTCATTTTCTTCCTCTGCTTCTTCTTTCTTCTTCTTTGAGTTTATGTTCTTTTCTATTTTTCTTCTTTGTTTTTTTCTTCTTCTTCTTTGATTTTCTCTCTTCTTCTTTGATTTCGTTTTTTCTTGTTTCTTGTTTTTCCTTTCTTGTTTGTCTTCTTTGGTTGCTTTTTTTCTCGTTCTTCTTTTTTTTCTTCTTATTTTTTTGTGGGGGGAAGTTTTTTATTCACTTGTTTTTGTATCTTCTCCTCCTCCTCCCATTCTTCTTTTTATTTACTTATTTTTGTCGTCATATTTTTTCATCCTTGTTTTGTCTGTTTGTCTATGTCTGCCTATCGACGTCTCTCTCTCTCTCTCTCTCTCTCTCTCTCTCTTTTTCTCTCTCTCTCTCTTTCTTTCTCTCTCTCTCTCTTTCTCTCTCCTTCTCCTTCCTCCTCCTCCTTGTCCTTCCTCCAATCGCATTTGTATCTCCTCTTTACGTAAAAGGCAGAACGAATCAG
>NC_091574.1:29608835-29626335 GCF_042767895.1 Penaeus vannamei | reverse complement strand
TTACCTGAAATATCTATCGAAGGAAATAAGCAAGTTCACACACACACAAACAAAACAAAAACAAAAACTAAGGCAAAGAAAAGAACAAAAACGAAGACAAAACATAAACAAAGACAAAGAAAACAAAAAACGAAAACAAAACGAGTACCCAAACCCACCCTTTCACCCCCCCACCCAAAAGACTACGACATCCCACTTACCTGAAATATCTATCGAAGGACATAAGCAAGTTGAGAATCGATGCATTAGAAGCCAGGTAGTCGACAAAACAAAAACAAAAAGACAAAGAAAAGAACAAAAAACGGAAACAAAACAAGTACCCAAACCCACCCTTTCACCTCCCACCCATAACCCCAAGACACCCCACTCACCTGAAATATCTATCGAAGGAGATGATAAGCAAGTTGAGAACCGACGCATTAGAAGCCAGGTAGTCGAGGGCAAGCCAGGTGTCGCAGATCAGAGGTCCGAGAGGCCAGTAACCCATGAGCGTGTACAGGGTGAACAGGGGCATCGACACCATGCTGTACAGGGGCGGAGAGAAGGACCATTACCATTACAGGGAGGAGGATGTGGAGGAAGATTTGGGCTTCCTCTTCCGGTGGTCGTTGCCGTCGCTCCTTTTCGCGTGTCTGTGTATCTGCGGTGTTTGTTAGTTGCCTGCGTTTGGGTGAATGTATCACTTGATAGATATTGGTATATACATACATACATACATACATACATACATACATACATACATACATACATACATACATACATACATACATACATACATATACATATATATATATATATATATATATATATATATATATATATATATATATATATATATATATATATATATATATATATATAAGTCTATACATACATACATATACATACATATTGTATATGTATGTATATATATACATATATATATATATATATATATATATATATATATATATATATATATATATATATATATATATATATATTTATATATATATATATATATATATATATATATATATATATATATATATATATATGTGTGTGTGTGTGTGTGTGTGTGTGTGTGTGTGTGTGTGTGTGTGTGTGTGTGTGTGTGTGTGTGTGTGTGTGTGTGTGTGTGTGTGTGTGTCTGTATAAATAAGAACACACACACACGAACACACACAACAGGCATCTAAATCTATCTATCTATATCTACATTCATATTTCTTTCTTTGTCTCTTTATCTATCTACCTATCCATCTGTCTACACACACACACGCAGACACAGACACTCGAATATTTGTTCCTGTGTGGTTGACCATACTCTACGAGTCAATAACATAATAAATAAAAACAGCAATTCTCAAAAAAAGAAAAAAAAAAGAAGAAACAAAAATGCGACGAAAGGGTAGATACCATTCTGCACAATAACGACAAGTTCGGAAAACCCTTCTCGTTAAAACTTTTTTCCAATATTCTACTCCCACCTTTGAGTAAACCCTAGTCCACTCCCCTTCTCGTACTAAGTATTCTAAATAGTTTACAGTAATCATCTAACATCACTCAGGCTCCCTCTCCTATTTTTTTTTCTTCCTTTATAACCCTTTTCGCAATCAATTCCCCTTTACTGCTTCTCTCTATTCACAAAGCCTCTGCTTGGCACAGCCCTCGCTCACTCCTGCTCTCTCGCACACTTCAAACTGATGGAGATAATGTGCACAGGTAAACTGATGGAGATAATGTGCACAGGTAAACTGATGGAGATAATGTGCACAGGTAAACTGATGGAGATAATGTGCACAGGTAAATTCATACATAATTTTCTTTTCTAATCACACACGTTTATAAATACACTGACACACACACACACGAGCGCACTAAGTTGCACATACATGTATCAATTCACTGTTGTACAGATGAATATCACACGAACGCACACATGCGTTTAAATTCGTTGGTACACACAAATTCACACACGGACGCACACAAATGTATACTCTGTGTACAGATGTAAAAATGCATGTAAATAAAAACATATATATGTGCCTCTATACTAAACCAATAAGACAGTAAACATGCAAGTATGCAATTTATGTAGGCATACATGCATATGCTGATATGCGTAAATAAATGTTTACCAGCGTGTATGAATGGACAGTCTATAGTTTACGCATTCATTCACACCCTTTTTTCTCTTCCTTCCCTCCTTCATCTCCTTTAATCTCACCCTCTCACCCTCCCTCTTCACCTTCCCTTCCCCTCAGATCTCCCACTCCCACACACTCCAGCTGAGGCCTCTCCTTCTTCAGCCTGACCCCTCCCTCCACTCATTCTCTGCCTCCCTCCCTCTCCTGACCCCTCCCTCCACTCATTCTCTCCTTCTTCAGCCTGACCCCTCCCTCCACTGATTCTCTCCTTGCCTCCCTCTCTCCTGGACCCCTCCCCTCCACTCATTCTCTCCTTCCCTCCCCCTCCTGGAGCCCTCCCTCCACCTACACTGATTCTCTCCTTCCCTCCCTCTCCTGACCCCTCCCTCCACTTCATTCTCTCCTTCCCTCCCTCTCCTGACCCCTCCTCCTCTCCACTCATTCTCTCCCTCCTTCCCTCTCCTGACCCCCTCCCTCCACTCATTCTCTCCCTTTCCCTCCCTCTCCTGACCCCTCCCTCTCCACTCATTCTCTCCTTCCCTCCCTCTCCTGACCCCTCTCCTCCACTTATTCTCTCCCTCCCTCCCTCTCCTGACCCCCTCCCTCCACTTATTCTCTCCCTCCCTCCCTCTCCTGACCCCTCCCTCCACTCATTCTCTCCTTCCCTCCCTCTCCTGGTCCCTCCCTCCACTCATTCTCTCCCTCCCTCCCTCTCCTGACCCCTCCCTCCACTCATTCTCTCCTTCCCTCCCTCCCTCCACTGACCGCCTTGGTTTCACCCTCATTAACAAGCCCTCTTTGACCTTCTTTTAAAATCCTTGTTTCTCCTTATCAACAGCCGTTCTGTCCCCTCATTAAGATCCCTCCTCTTCTCTGCATTAACAACCTCCTTCCCCCCTCATTAAGAGCCACGCTTTTCCCTCATCAAAAAACCCTCATTTTTTCCTCATTAATAATCCTTCTTTACCCTCATTAACGACCCAATGTTCCCCTCATGAACGACCCACCTACCACCTCATCCTCTGATCCCCTCATACTCCTCATGTCACTCCTTACTCATACTCCCCAACTACCACTATCCTTCACCCACCCCCTTCACTGACCCTCCCCCCCCCTCTTTGGTCCTGTAACCCCCCGCCCCCTACCATCTCAAACCCACCTCTTCCACCCTTCCCCCACCCTCTCACAGCCCATCCTCCCCCACTCCCCCTCCCCACCAACATCCTCCAACACTTTCAATCCCTTATTACACGGCCCTTAATCACCCCCTCCCCCTCTTCCATCCCTCTCCCCCTTATCGTCCGTCCTGCATATCCTTCCCCTCCCCCCATCCCTCCCCAACCATCCCTTTGACCCCCAACCCTTTATCCTACGTCTGTGGACCTCCTCCCTATCCCTCTCCCCCTTCACCCCTACTGCTCCCCCTCCACCAATCTTATCTACTATCTCCATCCCCTTCTCTCTTTATCATCTTCCCCTCATGCCTCCCCCTTCCCCCTTCCTTCCCCTCTCCCTCCCCCCTAACTCCTCCCTCCCCCTCCCCCACTCTTCCCCATCCTCCCCGGCAGGTCCCTCCCCCTCCCACAGCAGGTCACTCCCCTGCCGCCTCCCCCAACAGGTCACTCCCCTCCTCTCCCCCCGTCCCCCAGCAGGTCACTCCTCCCCCTTCCCTAACAGGTCACCCTCCTGCCCCCAACAGGTCACTCCCCTCCCGCCTCCCCAACAGGTTACTCCCTCTCCTCTCTCAACAGGTTACTCCCCTCCCCTTCCCAACAGGTCACCCTCCCCCTCCCCGCATAGTTACTCACTCCCTCCCCCTCCCCCAACAGATCACTCCCTCTCCCTCCCTCCCATAGAGTCACTCCCTCACCCCCTATCCCCCAAGCAGATCACCCCCCACCCCCTCCCCCACCAAGGTCACACCACCCTCCGTCCCCCTCCCTCTGCCCGTCCCCCAGCAGGTCACTCCCCTCCCCCTCCCCCTAACAGGTCACCCACCCTCCCCGTCCCAACAGATCACCTCCCTCCCTCCGTCTCCCCCAGCAGGCCTCACTCCCCTCCCCCTCCCCCATTCCCCACTCGTCACTCCCCTCCCTCCCCCACCAGGTCACTCCCCCTCAGTCCCCCTCCCAGATCCCCCACCACTCCTCGTCCCCCAGCAGGTCACTCCCCCCCACCCTCCCCCAACAGATCACCCCACCCTCCCCCACCAGGTCACCACCCTCCGTCCCCCCTCCTCCCCCAACCCCAGCAGGTCCCCTCCCCCCCTCCCTTCTCTCCCCCAGCAGGTCACCACACTCCATCCCCGTCCCCCACCCTCCCCAACAGATCACTGTGCTCCATCCCCCTATCCCGCACTCTCCCCAACAGATCACCCCCTTCCCCTCACTCCCCCAGCAGGTCACTCACCCTCCATCCCCCCTCCCTCCCCCGTCCCCCAACAGATCAATCCCCCTCCCCCCTCCCCCAACAGATCACTCCCCTCTCCCCTCCCCCAGCAGGTCACTCACCCTCCATCCCCCGTCCCCCTTCCTCCCCCAGCAGGTCACTCACCCTATAGTGATATCCGCGACGGCCAGGGAGAACAGGAAGTAGTTGCTGATGGTCTGAAGCTGTTTGTCGATCTTGAAGCTGATCATCACCATCAGATTCCCCAGCAGCGTGGCGATGGACAGGAACCCGGCGAACACGGCTATGAGGATCACCTGCAGGAGGAACGAGGAGGAGGTTTTAGTGCGAGGTTTGTTTGCTGGAGGGAAAAACAGATAAAGGGTTTGGAGGTTTGTGGATTGTGAAGGGTTTGGAGGTTTGGTTTGAGGATTAGCTGCAGGAGGAACTAAGGAGGTTTTAGTGTGAGGTTTGTTTGTTGGAGGAAAAACAGTGAAGGGTTTGGAGGTTTGGTTTGGGAATTAGCTGCAGGAGGAACTAAGGAGGTTTGTTTGGAGGAGGAAAAATAGTGAAGGGTTTGGAGGTTTGGTTTTGGGGTTTAGCTGCAGGAGGAACTAAGGAGGTTTCAGTGTGAGGTTTGTTTGTTGGAGGAAAAAACAGTGAAGGGTTTGGAGGTTTGGTTTTGGGGTTTAGCTGCAGGAGGAACTAAGGAGGTTTCAGTGTGAGGTTTGTTTGTTGGAGGGAAAAAACAGGTGAAGGGTTTGGAGGTTTGGTTTTGGGGATTAGCTGCAGGAGGAACTAAGGAGGTTTCAGTGTGAGGTTTGTTTGCTAGAGGAAAAACTGTAAGGGGTTTGGAGGTTTGGTTTGAGGATCACCTGCAGGAGGAACTAAGGAGGTTTCAGTGTGAGGTTTGTTTGTTGGAGGGAAAAAACAGTGAAGGGTTTGGAGGTTTGGTTTGAGGATCACCTGCAGGAGGAACTAAGGAGGTTTCAGTGTGAAGATTATCTGAAGGAGGAACCGCGGAGGTTTAGGAAGCTTTAGTTTGAGGATTATCTGCAGAAGGAACGAAGGTTTAGTTTGAGGATCATCTGAAGGAGAAACAGGAAAGGGTTAAGGAATGTGTAATATGAGGATTGCCTGCAGGAGGAACAGCAGAGGGCTAGGAAGGTTTAGTTTTGCATATCGGTGATAGGATTAATGACGAAAAAGACTGTATAATGTGTATATATGAAAACATGATTGACAGACAGTACTGAGCAAAAATTTAGAATTAATACCAAAAAAATGGAAAATAATGATATTTACCTCATATTTCGGATATGCAAATCAGCAAAGCTATGGATAACTATATCTGACGTTTGTATTGGTGGAGAGAAACTACCTATTGCTTGTTTGTGTGCACGTTTGTGTGTTATGTTTGAATGTATGTGTGTAAGTAACTGATTAAAATATGTACAAAACTGACATTGATATATATTCCCTAAAAATCTTCCCAGAAAGAGGAAATAGAAAAAGGAAGAGGAAATATAGAATAAAAAAGAGAGAAAATAAGAAAGAAGAGAGGAAATATAGAATAAAAAAGAGAGAAAATAAGAAAGAAGAGAGGAAATATAGAATAATAAAGAGAGAAAATAAGAAAGAAGAGAGGAAATATAGAATAAAAAAGAGAGAAAATAAGAAAGAAGAGAGGAAATATAGAATAAAAAAGAGAGAAAATAAGAAAGAAGAGAGGAAATATAGAATAAAAAAGAGAGAAAATAAGAAAGAGAGAAAATATAGAATAAAAGAGAGAGCAAATATTTATACCAATAGCAGCAATAAATATCAAGAAAAAGTACGAACAGAAGAGGAAGAAGAAACAACACACAAACAGAAGAAAAAAAAGAAAGAGAGAAAGAGAAGGAATATAGAACTAAGTAGAGAGGAATAATTACACCAATAACTATGAGAATAAAGAAAAATAAGAACAAGGAGACGAAGAACAAACAAACTGAAAAAAGAAGAAAGAGAGAAAGTGAGGAAATATAGAACTAACAAGAGAGAACTAGTAATTACACCAACAACAGCAATAAGAATAATAAAAAAGAAGTACGAGAGGAAGAAAAGCAAACAAACAAACAGACGAAATACGAAAGAGAGAAAGAGAGGAAATAGAGAACAAGAGAACAATCAATCACACCACCAACAACAATAAGAATAAAGAAAAAAACAAAACAAAAACAAAACAATAACGCGGAAAAAGAAGAACAAGAAAAACAAAAACAAAACAATAACGCGGAAAAAAAGAACAAGAAAAACAAAAAACAAAAACAAAAACAAAAACAATAACGCGGAAAAGAAAAACAAGAAAAAAAACAAAAACAAAAACCAAAAAAAAAAACAAGAAAACAAAACAAAAGCAATAAGCATGAAAGAAGAACAGAAGAAAACGAGAAACAAAAGAACAAATAACGCGGAAAAGAAGAACAAGAAAAAAAAAAAAACTCATCCAGAAACGAAGACACCGCAGACGTCACACGGGAACAGAAGAGGCTCGAGATGCGACAAATATATATATATATATATATATTTTTTTTTGGTACAGGATGACAGGGAGAGATGGAGCTAGCGATGGTGGCCTCAGGCTCTCTCACACAATCAGCTCGCCGGCAAAGGGAATACAGAACAGAGCGAACGGCAGAGAAAGAGGGGAGAAGAATAGAAGGGAAGAGAAAGAAGGGGGAGTTGAGTGTGTGCGTGGGAGAGGGAGAGGGAGAGGGAGAGAGAGGGAGAGAGAGGGAGAGAGAGAGAGAGGGAGAGAGAGGGAGAGAGAGAGAGAGAGAGAGAGAGAGAGAGAGAGAGAGAGAGAGAGAGAGAGAGAGAGAGAGAGAGAGAGAGAGAGAGAGAGAGAGAGAGAGAAAGAGGTAGATAGAGAGACAGAGACATAAAGAATATGCTGGCAGAGCGAGAGAAAAATAAATAGACAGATGGAGAGAGAGGGAGATCTATAGAAGGGGGGGCGGGGGGAGCCAGCACATCATGCCTTCAAGGGGGGGAAAGACAAATAGGGGAAAAAAGGTAATAAAAATGGATATAAAATTAATATAATAAAGCATGTTTGGAGAAAAAGGAGGAGACATTGCGTGTAATAGATTTTTTTTTTTATCTTCCTCTATTACCCATTCTAGAACGCTTTAGAATTTTATTAAATCATAAACAATCTGTCTAATCTTGTTTTGGGATCCAATATTTCAGTTTCGACGCATGCAATAACTGACAAAATTAAATTCTATGAGAAAATAAATGGCATAAAAGTGTTATCTTTTGCAAATAGTTTATATTTATTTCGGTAAAGTGAATCATATGAAAATTTTCTATCTACTTATCTATCTATATATGCACATGTATGTATATCTAATATATATATATATATATATATATATATATATATATATATACATATATATATATATATACACACACACACACACACACACACACACACACACACACACACACATATATATATATATATATATATATATATATATATATATATATATATATATATATACAGTATACACACGCAAACACACATTTACATATATACACATACATACATATATGTATATATATATATAATATATATATATATATATATATATATATATATATATATATATATATATATATATATATATATATATATATACATACACACACACACACACACACACACACACACACACACACATACATATATATATATATATATATATATATATATATATATATATATATGTATATATGTATATATATACATTTATATCTATATATCTATCTCTCTATCTACCATCTATCTGTCTATATGTATGTATATATTTCTTATTCTTATTTACTTATCTTTTCAGTCTTCATAATCATTCCGTCTATCACTCTCATTCTCTATTATCATTATCATTGTTATCTTTTCTGTAATTATCTTAAAAATCATTACCTGCTAGTACCATTTTTGTTATTATCACCAATACCATCCTCATAACTAATAACAATAATGATAATAAAGAGAAAAGCAATAATGATAATAATAAAGACAGAAAAATAATAATGCTAATTATAATAATAACAACGATAATGATAAGACCTGCTAGTATCACCACTATAATTACTCTTATAATCATTGAAGTTCCGAGACAAACTTCCACGAAATTAAGCAAGCATTTAGCCTGTAGATGATCCGGGAACTTTGAGATCTGAAGCGTCAGAGTAAAGCAGTTTAAGAATAAACACTCGTATCTCTTTCAAACTCTAAATTAACAGGTCCTATGCTATCAAAAGTTCTAAAAAAACGAAGTTAAACAAGAAGCTTGAACAAACTTTTACAAGATTGTAATCCTAACAATCTGGCGAACTATGAAATAATAAGAATACCCAAGGTTAATTTCGAAGAGGTAAAAAAAAAAAAAGTATAACCGTATAACACACACACACACACACACACACACACACACACACACACACACACACACACACACACACACACACACACACACACACACACAAAATCGACTATTTCTGTTGACGATATTAAACGAAATATTCATGAAACCATAGGGAAAACGAGATGAGTCAAGACCACAAGCCAAGCCTTGCAAAAGCCAAATTGCGAGTGAACTTCAAACAGACTGAGACTGCGCGAGGAAAAATGGCGAAGAGCGGTGGAAATCAAAGCAACAGAAATGAATCCGAGAAGCTGATCGTCTTTTCACTCGCCCAGGGATACTGATGAGATATTAGAGCATCTGGCAAACACCATTCCTACGTAACGACTGAGGAAACGACCAATCCCGAGCCACAATGTAGCAATTATGATGATGATAACAACCTAAATATAGACACCGGTCTTTCCGCCATTATGAGGAATATTACCACTTAGGATAACGTTATCATCCTGTGATAAAGAGGCGCAGCTAATAACCTTTACAAAATACAGCTTATCATCCACATCATCAGCGTTTTAATTCTTCGAAATGTACACAGTCAGTTTAGATACGATATTAAAAGCACATATACTCAATCAAATTAAACCTTCTTCTTCTCAGGAAATATAAAAAAATCTATTTGAATCACATCCTCATAAAATAAAAGAGGAAAAAAAAAAAACGCATCCATTTAAGAGATTAAGTTTTCTTTGAAGGCGAAGAAGCGGGTTGGGTTGCCTGTTCTGCTGACTAATCAATCACTTTTTCCTTCAAAAAAAGCCCCTTCGTTTAGGTATCACTAGATCCTTATTATAATTTTATCTATTATTTTTTTTATAGAGAGATCATTTGAAATATAAAATCTGATTATATATATGTATCATCCTGTTCTACGGAATAATATTGATGTAATGGATTGAATACGTAGTGCAGATAATTATTTAAGCTTTCTTATGGCTGGCTTCCTGTGTGTTTTATGGCTGAAAATGAGTCTACATGGACTCAAAATGACCGATTTATAAACGGGAAACTCATTTCCTTTTCTCATAAACTCATACACCCATGCGTACAAAAATGAAACAAGCCTTTGTGTCTAAATTATTACTTTTGGATTCACTTATGTTCAGGATTTCTTGTACTCACTCTAAAGTAAGTAAGCTATGAATTATTTTACCAGAGTACATATCCTGTGGGCATTATTGTACATCATTTCCCTCGTTAGTAGCAAGATTTTTATTTATTGATTTTTAACCGTCTACTTTTATTAACTGTTTGATACTATTTACAAGTTTTATACTATCTACTATTCGATTCATTTTCTCCGGTATTCTATATACGTATCTACTAGTTTCCTTAAATTTTCTTTATTAATTTTCCTATGAATGTTTGTCTTGTCAAACTTTCGAAATTACAATTACAATTACATCATCCAGAGTCAAAGCAGAGGAATGGTGGTCGTGCCAAAGTAGTGCCATCATCAGGAGTACACCCAACGGCACCCGAAGAAATTCAGGGACACGCTATATGGCAACATGGTTATCTGATGGCGCTGATTGGCTGAACATGTTTGTGTCTTCGTCTTTACACCGGGCAATATTTCCAATGGCTTTTCTCTGAGGGTTCACTGAGAATATACCTTGTACGATCCCATCAGCATCGGTTATTTAACTGGATGTGTTTCAATTAAACTAATGACTAGGGTTTCAGTCTCAGGGCTATGGTAGTTACGATATTCACTCATTCAAAAGTGTTTAGAGAGTTTACGAAAATCCATTTGAATACCAAAGTCTACGAAGATCGGTTATGCATATAAATGTGTACTGTGTAGCGACAGATACGAACATAACAGCTGGGATATCCAAATTAGGAACAGCAGACTATAGATGACCCCATCAGCCCCTTCGGCTAACCATGTTGCCGTCTAGGGTGTCCCTGCATTTATTCAGATACCGTTAGGTGTAGCACATTGAGGAGTGTGTTGGTGCCGCGGAAACTGGCCCCTGTTGCGATCGAAGGCCGTAGGTGTATTTCATTTATTATTAGCGCGGTCTTGGGAGGCTGTTGTCACTTGCCTCGACAGCCCCTGCCCACGTCTCATTGTTGCCTAAGTGGTAATGGAGTCACCCATTATACAGACAGAACTCGCTGGGGGGAGGTTCACGCCGTCAGCCAACAGTGTGCATTATGCGGGAGACACGGTCGTATTAAGAGTATATTTGGGTCGTTCGTGTTGGACGCTCAGTTATTCCCTCAGTTATCAGGAAAAAGGAAAAAATGAGACAAACAAAAGAATATTTGGGGAAAAAAGTTACATTCACATTTTAAATAAAAGTTATACTAACAATAATTTGAAAAATACCTATTATTCACTGTCAGTATCTAAATATCGACAACTAGTCATTTCATCTTTCAATAACCAATTATTGACATTTTCGCGATAGAAATTGGAAACGGTTGACGCGTGAAAAGAGAGAGAGAGAGAGAGAGAGAGAGAGAGAGAGAGAGAGAGAGAGAGAGAGAGAGAGAGAGAGAGAGAGAGAGAGAGAGACAGACAGACAGACAGACAGACAGACAGACAGACAGACAGACAGACAGACAGACAGACAGACTGACTGACTAACTGACAAACACAGAGAGAGAGAGAGACAGACAGACAGACAGACAGACAGACAGACAGACAGAGAGAGAGAGAGAGAGAGAGAGAGAGAGAGAGAGAGAGAGAGAGAGAGAGAGAGAGAGACAGACAGACAGACAGACAGACAGACAGAGAGAGATGTATCAGCCTTTATATTTGTACAAATCACAGAACTAAAATCCATCATAGTATTTTGTTTCTATCCTGAATGGTTTATTGTGCTACAAATTGTAACTCATTTAAGGTATCTGTTCGTGCTTTTTAGATCTATGAATTGAGCACATGAGCGACTAAATAAATAAACTAATAAACTCATGAACACATTTCCGTTGGTTTAAGGGAACCGAATTCATATTTTAATATTTTTCATTTCCTAGTATGCAAAATCTGTACAGCCAAGAAGAACGTAATAGTTTATTTCCAGTATGCATGAAAATACAACCAATTTTCATGTAATCTATTCAAGACTAAACTCGATTTTTATTTTATATCGGCTGGCGTATATTGGAAAAAAATAGATTTAATGAGGAAGAATGAGGTATTTTTTCTCATCTCCTCAAGTGGCGTCTCAAGAAATACAGAATGGTAAAACTTTTCTCTTCAATATGTGCATTCGAATATGTGTAGGAAGTGGAAGAAGAAGAAGAAGAAGAAGAAGAATTAGAAGAAGAAGAAGAAGAAGAAGAAGAAGAAGAAGAAGAAGAAGAATTAGAAGAAGAAGTAGTAGAATATGAAGAAGTAGAAGAAGAAGAAAAAAAGTAGAAGAAGAAGTAGTAGAAGAAGAAGAACTAGAAGAAGTAGAGGAAGAATGATAATAATGAGAAAATGAAGAAAGAGAGAAAAAAAGAAAGAAGAAAGAAAAATAACAAATGAACCCTAATTTGCAATCAAAGTATTCATTAACGATTAGCCTTCGATATGGTACACACCCTTCTCCTCCCTTCCCCTTTGCCCATTCCCGTCCCTTCCTCGCCCAATACTTCCCTTCCTTTCCCTCTCCCGCCCCTCTCCTTCCCCTCCCCTCCCTCCTCCTCCCCTCCCTTCCTCGCCCTCTACCTCCCTTCCCCTCCCTCCTCCTCCCTTCCCTTCCTCACCCTCCCCTCCCCTCTCACCTCCCTCCTCCTCCCCTCACCCTCCCTTCCCTCCTCCTCCCTTCCCTTCCTCACCCTCCCCTCCCCTCTCACCTCCCTCCTCCTCCCTTCCCTCCTCCTCCCTTCCCCTCCCTCCCGCCCAGTCTTATCTGTTCTCGAGCCTCCTTGGAAGAAAATGTGTCGCTTATATTCTCGACCCCAACCTCCTTCGACGCCACAAAGCTTCTGCCGGGTTACTTTACCCAATCCTATTCCCTCTCCAGTAGTGCTTTGCTTTCCTCTAAATCCCCTATTGCTGGAGGGAGGGAAGGATATCCAGGTTCCTTGCTTTTTTTTGCTTTTTTTTTGCTTTTTTGTGTCTGTGTTATTAGTTTTTTTTGCATTTATTTGTTTATTTTTTTTATCTATTTCTTACTCCTTCTTCCCTTTCGTTCTGTCTGTCTGTCTCTTTGTCTCTATCTCTGTCTCTGTGTCTCTCTGTCTCTGTCTCTGTCTGTCTGTCTGTCTGTCTCTCTCTCTCTCTATCTGTCTGTCTGTCTGTCTCTCTATGACTCTGTCTATCTCTCTCTCTCTCTCCCTCTCTCTCTCTCTCCCTCTCTCTCTCCTCTCTCCCTCCCTCCCTCTTTCCCTGGTTGGTAATCCCGGCCATTCCAGGGGTTAATTTAGAAGCAAAAATAAACAGGAAGCCGTAATTCGACTGAAGGACGCGGGCCTGTCACATCAAACATAATAATCTTTGTAACTAATGAAATAGTAAAGTAAAGTAAATAACTTATTTACTTTACCCTTCCCCCCCTTTTCTCTCTCTTGCTCTTTCTTTCGCTATTTCCCTTTCTCTGTTCCGGTTCCTCTCTTTTACTTTCATTGCCTCTCTCTTACTTTCGTTAAAAAGGAGAGCGTTACAGCAGTCCAAAGTAAACACTGGGAAACTCCTTTCGCTGTTACTACTATTACAGTGTCCAACTTTAACCACCGCGGCCTCTAAAACTGCAAGCTTATTGGCATTTACGCGCACCACAGAATATATATCTTTTCTCTCGGGTAATTTCATCAGAGGGTTAAAGCCACCGTCAGCTGCAAAGTTGAATTAGCAACAAGAGGCCGCGTCTGAGGCAGCCCCGTCCTCCCCGCGTGTTGTTATAACGCCACGACTAACTAACTCCGCGATTCGAAGGAGAACTGTCGCCGTATGATGGGGTAGGAGAGAAAAGCCCTTTGAAGAAATCCGAGGCAGAAGTTTACTCCATTGCTGAAGTTAACAAGAATAGTTTTCCGAGAAGTTGTTTGAACGAGCCCGAGAGATTAGACAAAGGATGCGGTTGTAGGAGTCGAAGGATCTTCTGCAGCAGATGCCTTGTTGGAGATTGTGATTTGCGGTTTGCTTTTGACAGATATGCAAGGGATTCTATTACTCTGGTTATCGTTATTTACCCTAGTTCGATTTCGCAAGTTTGGTCAGACTTAAATAAATAAAGCTTGATTATTATCATCACCATTAATGATACTCATAACAACTTTTTTTGCAGCACTGATAATGAATACTTAAAGACACAGAACAATTGTAAGAACGGTGATTCTTGCTTTTTTGTTCTGTTTTTGTTCCTTCCTTTTTTTTGTTTTTCTTTCCCCTTGCTAGAAAGTCGTGTTGGAAATGGTGATTCCTTTAACCATTAATGATACAATAACACTTTTGCAGCATTACTAATGAATAATTAAAGACAGAATGGCAAGATTCATATCACAGAGGATATGGCCAACATCAACCAAGACTTCCTATACACCAACCTTTTTTTCCCCATCGTGCAAACAAGAAATACAAACAATTCCATCAAGAAAGACAAACTCTATCAGAGACAAACCCAGCGAGCCAGTTCTCATCCCACACGATGAGCCTTACAGACTACACAATAGATTATACAAGAAATAAGGTCATACAGCGCATCCGAGGTAGGTCGAACGAAGACACACAGACCTTTCCCAACCCACGTCCAGGAGCCAGGTCGTGGATAATAATAGCATGTGGTAGAGAGCGAAAGATTACTTTGTGCCTGTCTGTCATTTTTTGAAGGGGTGGGGTTTAGGGGTGGGGTTTAGGGGTGGGGTTTGGGGGTGGGGTTTGGGGTGGGGTTTAGGGGTGGGGTTTAGGGGTGGGGCTTAGGAGTGGGGGTTAGGAGAGAGCGGAAATAGGGAGAGAAAGGTAAAGTAAGGTGATAGAGGGAGAGAGAGGGGGATGGGTAGAGGAAGGGGAGGAGGGATGGAGGTAGAAGGAGAGAGAGAGAGAGCGAGAGCGAGAGCGAGAGAGAGAGAGAGAGAGAGAGAGAGAGAGAGAGAGAGAGGGATAGAGATAGATAGATAGATAGATAGATAGATAGATAGAGAGAGAGAGAGAGAGAGAGAGAGAGAGAGAGAGAGAGACATACAGAGACAGAGATGGATGGATGTAAACAGGAAGTAAATATATATACAGTGATAGGTACGTAGACGAACAAAAAAAATAGTGAGGGAATAGCAGGGAGACAAACATTGTGGAAAAATATACAAGGATTAGATAGTATTTAGGAAGAGGGGAAAGCAATGTTCACAAAATTGATGTCTGCCTCATATCAAATCATTCTATTCCCATGCTTCAAACAAGGCATATCACAGAGCGGAAAACGCCCACAAAGACACCCATACCGTAAACAAAACAAAGCATAACAAACACAAGCCTGCAAGCTCCAAACAACGAAACTCTCACATAACAAATGACCCCTCCATCTCCTCCCCCCCCAAAAAAAAGGGAGAAAAAATGAGCCTTGGAACAATCATTTTTCATCCTTTTCTTCCGAGAGGGAAGCGCACTCATCGCCAGAGCCCCAAACTCTGTAGCAGGGATGACACGTGAAATATATACACCATCCAACAAAAGGGAACTTGATGCATCGGCTCTCCTTGTGGCAGAGAAACATATACAGGAAAGAAAGAAAGAAAAGAAGAGAGAGAAAGAGAGAAGGAAAGAGAGGGAGGGAGGGAGGGAGGGAGGGAGGGAGGGAGGGAGGGAGGGAGGGAGGGAGGGAGGGAGGGAGGGAGGGAGGGAGAGAGAGAGAGAGAGAGAGAGAGAGAGAGAGAGAGAGAGAGAGAGAGAGAGAGAGAGAGAGAGAGAGAGAGAGAGAGAGAGAGAGAGAGAGAGAGAGAGAGAATGAGAGAATGAGAGAGAGAATGAGAGAATGAGAGAGAGAGAGAGAGAGAGAGAGAGAGAGAGAGAGAGAGAGAGAGAGAGTGAGAGAGGGAGAGAGTGAGAGAGAGAGAGAATGAGAGAATGAGAGAATGAGAGAATGAGAGAATGAGAGAATGAGAGGAGAGAGAGAGAGAGAGAGAGAGAGAGAGAGAGAGAGAGAGAGAGAGAGAGAGAGAGAGAGAGAGAGAGAGAGAGAGAGAGAAAGAGAGAGAGAAAGAGAGAGGAAGAGAGGGAGGGGGAAGGGTGAGGAGAGACAGAGCCAACCACACACGCAGAAGGGGAGACAGAAAAAAAAAGAGAAAACTATATATAAAAGTTATTTTAATTTTTCCCCTTACATTGAGGATGCTCAACGTCAATATTAATACCGTATATTGGCAAGTAGCTTACCTCATAAATGGAGTATCTATCCGGTATAGGTGCATGCTCTGTTGCCGGGGATGTATAGTTTGTTCCATTGTACCTGCGAGAAAGCGTTCAGGGTATTATCATGATGCGATATGTTGTCTGGATCACACATATTCAAATAAACTCACTTGAGTTACTCATATGCATTCATAAGCACTCAGTCAGACTTATATACATGTACATACAGTCATATACACACAAACAGACATATATACACGCACATGTTCACATACACTCACACTTATACTCACATACACTCACAAACACTCAAGCAGATTTGTACACAACCGCGAACACTCACACACACTACGTAGAATCGAAGGAAAATGGTATAAATATTAACTATTTTGCTAGCATGTGTCTGATATTGATGTTTGCTTAGAAGATAATTAACAGAAATTACTTAGTTGCTCTATGTAGCGAGAGAGAAGATAGCTAGGTATGTTTTTAAAATCATAGAGCAGATAATATGCGTGTGTGCGTTGATGTGTTTGTTTGTATGTGTGAATGTGTGTTGATGTGTTTGTTTGTATGTGTGAAAGTGCGTTGATTTTTTTGTTTTCATGTGTGAATGTGCGTAATTTGTTTGTTTGTATGTGTGAATGTGTGTTTATTTGTTTGTATGTGTGTGTGTTGTGTGCATGTATGTATCTGTATGATGTCTCTCGCTCTCCTCTTTATATTAAGTACATCACAACATACAAACATCTATCTTAAATAGGATTTCTAGTAAGCATTTTTCTTGTACAGGTTAATGGAATATCCTGTACCTAAGCCTTCACCCTCCTTCTTTCATTGCTTGCATCCACTTCCTCAACATATATCCGAACGTAGAAAAGGTATGAATGAGACTGGATATCTTCACAATACGAGAGATGTATTTGTCTCAGTCCCATTCATACCTTTTTCTACATTTGTCAACATGGATACGGTTCATGTATCCTAACACTGATTCCTAAAAAAGCCACATTCTCTCTCTTATATATTCGCTATATGAATTGATTACTATATTCGTATAAGTATGAGGATATTAGTAATGATGGAGATATTGATAGTAATAATAATGATAATGATGATAAGAATTATTATGATTATAAGAATTATTGCAATAATAATGATGAAAACAATGAAAATGATAATAATCATGATGATAATAATAATAACGGTAACAT
>NC_091574.1:29598835-29601335 GCF_042767895.1 Penaeus vannamei | reverse complement strand
TATTTTATTTTATGTGTGTTGTTATCTGTATCAGTAATATCTAGAATAGTCTAACATTGCTGATATATTCCGTAGATTGTAGTGTATTAGCAGTGTACATCATCATCATCATCATCATCATCATCATCATCATCATCATCATCATCATCGGAATTATGAATATTATCATTGTTATCATTCTTTTCAGTATCAATTATTATCATGATTATTGATATGATAATTATTATCATTATTACTATCATCATCATTATTATCATAATTATCACATATTATCATTCTCAATATTATTACTATTGTTGTTATCATCGTTATTATTATTATCATTATTATCATTATTATCATTATTATTATTGTCATTATTATCATCATTATTCTCATCATCATTATCACTATTATTATTATCATTACTATTATCATTAATAATATTATTGTTATCATCATTATTATATTTTATTATTATTTTTATCATTATTATTATCATTATCAATATCATTATTATCATTATTGTTATTATTATAACCTTTATTAGTTTTGCTATCATTATTTATAATTATCATCATTATTAGTATCATCATCGTCATTAGTGTTACTGTTATTATTACTATTATTATTATCATTATTATCATTATATCAGTAATGATAATGATGATAATTTTATTGTGATTATTATCATCTTTAACATTATTATTATTATTTCTTATGTCATTATCCATATGTATTTCAATATGAATATGATGATTTTATTATCATTATCATTGTGATTATTTCTACTTTCATCTATGTCATTACTATCATTACTATTATTATTATTTATAGTAAGTCCATTTGTGTTATCATAATTATCATTATTACTATCATTACTTTTTGTAATTATCATTATTATTCTTATCATTGTTATTATCACTGTTATCTTGCCAATAACAACATTATCATAATTGATTTTTCTATTGTCATCATCCTTGTCATTATTGTTATCTTTATCCGTATTATTTTTGTCCTTATCATTATCACTTTGAACTTCTAATATCATCACTATCATCTTTATTTTCATTACTTTTCCTATTGGCATCTTTATTTATCTTGCTCTCATTACTGTCATCATTATCATCCTCATCATCACGACTCATATAGCTGTCATCATTATTATCCTGCTGTTGTGTTATCATTATACTATGATCATCATTATCCCTTAATTACCATTAGTAATCTAAAAATGATGAACATCTCATCATTAGCAGTGTCACCATTATTATCACTGACACTATACTGCAGAATGGACATAAAAACCAGGAAACTTAATACACTTTGGGAATTAAACTTTTGTCGTGATAAAAGCGCAGTTGGCGAGAGGCATGTAATTTGCGGCCGAGGTCTTGATGTTCATTAAATACCAACGTTCATGCAATGTTCATTTGTGTGATAATTTGACGAGTAAAACAGCCCCCCAAAAATATATAATTGGGCTTCACTGATGTGGGAATATCACTTGAAAAGATAGATATGTGGAGGTGTAATCATTCTGGACTAACGTTGGGAGTTTTTGGGAAGAGACGGGGGGAGAGAAGGGAAAATGGAGACTGCTAAGATCCCATCTGGTTGAACTGTCGGATTGAGTGGCTCCCCCCCCCTCCTCCTCCCAGTTATTCAAAAAGTATGCAATTATAGATGGTTGCACCGAGTCACTGTGAAATAAATGGGAAGCTTAGTTAGATAGACTGCGGAGTAACTTTTTTGACTCGGGAAATAGAATCTTGTCTGCGGGAGATCTAACTAGGTTTATCTGTCAGGCTGAGTGACTGGGAGATGCCCGGGAAATATGGAAATATAGATTAGAGATGGTTGTACTGAGTAACAGTATAGTGACAGGGAAGTATGCTCGTATAAACTGCGGCGATTAAACCGGCTTGAACTAAAAGTATGGAAATATAGGCTACAAGTAACTCGTAAGCACAACTACCGCACTTCAGCGACAGAACCCACTCTGAACCGTCATACGAATTAACCGAGAGATACGAACCTCAGCGCCAAGAGCGGGAAGTTCGACGGATTTAACATTAACTCAAAATGTCGAGGATGTTAATATTCAGAGAGGCGGCCGCAACCCAGATGCAATTCCGAATCAAAGGGGGAGCGACGTCAGACAAGTGGGACGCCTTAATTAACTTGGTAACGGGATAAACGGAGATGGTAGCTGTGACGGCGAAGATTAAAAGGAAGGTGTAAGGTAACACAGAAGAAATGGGAAGTGGGAGGAATGTCACAGAGAGAGAGAGGGAGGAAGAGAATGAAAGGTTAGATTGACAGGTTAGGAATTGTTACCCTATTTTTTTTTTGTTTATTTGTTTGTACTTTCCTTTTTTTTAAAGAATAGTTTTCCTTTCGAATTTATATTTGAATAACAAAAAAAAAAAAAAAATCCAACTTCAATTAGCTGATATGCCAAGACGCTGACACATTACGATAATGAAGAATGTTGAGCGAATAATAGACGATAAAAGAG
>NC_091574.1:29591335-29593835 GCF_042767895.1 Penaeus vannamei | reverse complement strand
TATTCATTAAAGGTGATAAAAAGCTTTTTATTTTTTTCTTGTCTATTTTTAGATCTATTTCTATTTATTCACTATCATTATTCACATTAGATTATTGAATTAAATTAAATTAAATTATTCACTTTAAAGGTGATAAAAAGCTTTTTTCTTTCCTTTTTTTAAGTCTATTTCTAGACTTATTTTTATTCATACATTATATCTTTTTCCCCATAGAATCAGGCAGTCATCCTCATTTCATGTCAGACAATCTCTACCTCTTGATTTCAGATAATCAATGTCATTCGATATTAGACATTTACCTTTATTCAGTATCTGGCAATCACTTTCAGTTGAATTTAGATAGTAACTATCACTTCATACTAAAAACCACCGTCAATTATTAAAAAAACATTATTTAAAGAATATTAAAATTATTAAAATTATTTAAAAAAATTATTAAAAAAAACGTCAAAAAAAAACAAACATCATCATTCATGGTTACATGGCCTTGGATTACAGCAGAAATGAACATATAAAAGTAACAAATATAAAAGAAATCTAAAAATAGACATAAAAATGATCACAGAAAAATAGAACACACACATTTTTATTCCTGTAATTTGTAGAACAAAACTTGAGTGACATTTACAACGAAGAGCAGTGTTAAAGAGATTCTTACTTAGGTTACTGTTTCATGAAACTAAAATTATTATAATGATAATTTTTATAATAAAGTACAGGATGATGATGATAATGATAACAATGTTGATGATAATGATGATGACGATAATAATCATAATAAAGATAATAGTAATGATAATAATAATAATAATAATAATAATAACAAAACTACTACTACTACAAATAATAATAATGATAATAATGATAATAATGGCATTAGTAAATTTATTAAATATAATAATAATAGTACTACTAGCAATGATTGTGATGTGAATGATAACAATAATAATAATATTAGTAACAGTAGTAGTAGTAGTGGTAGTAGTAGTAGTAGTAGTAGTAATAATAATAATAATAATAATAATAATAATAATAATAATAATAATAATAATAATAATAATAATAATGATAATAATAATAATAATAATAGCAATGATAATAATAATAATGATAACGATAATAATAGTAATAATAACAATTATAATACTGATAAAAATAATGATAATAAAGATATTAATAATGATAACAATAAAGATATAAATATTTACATAACAACAATAGTATCAATAATAACAATAATGATAATAATAGTGATAACGATAACAAAAATGTTCATGATAAAAGCAATTCCGATAACCTAACCCAATAGTCCCTCGCACCTCCTCCAAGAAAGCACACAGGCACAGAACTATAAAAAAAACAAAAAAAAAAACGATAAACTGCTGCCCCGAAGTCACAGACTTTTCCCAACTTGGATTACAGCAGAAATGAACATATAAAAGTAACAAATATAAAAGAAATCTAAAAATAGACATAAAAATGATCACAGAAAAATAGAACACACACATTTTTATTCCTGTAATTTGTAGAACAAAACTTGAGTGACATTTACAACGAAGAGCAGTGTTAAAGAGATTCTTACTTAGGTTACTGTTTCATGAAACTAAAATTATTATAATGATAATTTTTATAATAAAGTACAGGATGATGATGATAATGATAACAATGTTGATGATAATGATGATGACGATAATAATCATAATAAAGATAATAATAATAATAATAATAATAATAATAATAATAATAATAATAATAATAATAATAATAATAATAATAATAATAGCAATAATAATAATAAGGATGATAACGATAATAATAGTAATAATAACAATTATAATGATGATAAAAATAATGATAACAATAAAGATATTAATAATGATAACAATAAAGATATTAATAATAACATAACAACAATAGTATCAATAATAACAATAATGATAATAATAATGATAACGATAACAAAAATGTCCATGATAAAAGCAATTCCGATAACCTAACCCAATAGTCCCTCGCACCTCCTCCAAGAAAGCACACAGGCACAGAACTATAAAAAAAACAAAAAAAAAAACGATAAACTGCTGCCCCGAAGTCACAGACTTTTCCCAACTTCTTACTTGCGGCTGTATACCATCTCTCTTTTTGGCGAAGTTTTGTAAGTTTCTCTGAACGCTATAGATCATCCTGGGAAGTCGGGTTTGTCCTTAAAGAAGATAGAAGGGTAAACACACACACAGACGTATCTGTGGCCACGCGTATACGCAAATGGACGCGTACACACATAGAGACAAATGCACGCAGACAGACAGACACAGACACACGCAAACACACACACACACACACACACACACACACACACACACACATATACATACACACACACACACACACACACACACACACACACACACACACACACACACACACACACACGCACGCACGCACGCACGCACGCACGCACACGCATACACACATAGAAATTCACGTACATAAACCTATCCAT
>NC_091574.1:29586335-29588835 GCF_042767895.1 Penaeus vannamei | reverse complement strand
TTTTCCTTCCTTAAGTTTCTCCTCCTCGTATTTCCTCTCCTCCTCCTCTTCCTTTTCATATTTATATATTTTTATTCATTTTCCTTATCCTTCTCTTCTTTCTTCTTCTCCTTCCTCCTACTCCTTATGCTTATTTCCATTCTTCCTCTTGTTCTTCCTGTTCCTCTTCCTCCATCTTCCTCTCCCCCTCTTCTTTTCCCTCCTCCCCCTCCTTCTCTCCCTCCTCCAACCTAAAACAACACGAACCACAAAAGAAGAAGAAGAAAAAAAAAAAAAAAAACTCAGCCAACCACAAAAGAAGAAGAAGAAGAAGAAAAAGAAGAAGAAAAAAAACTCAGCCAATGAATCCTCCTGCCAGTCCACCACCGCAAAGGAAACGATTCATTAGTTATTGAAGCTGTATGGACCACCGCCTGGGTAAGGGAAGGCCAGGATCTCGTAGGATATTTAGACGAAGGGAAGGAGGGGAGGAAGGAGGGTGGGAGGGAGGGAGGGAGGGTGGGAGGGAAGGCCAGGATCTCGTAGGATATTTAGACGAAGGGAGGGAGGGAAGGAGGGAGGGTGGGAGGGAGGGAGGGAGGGTGGGAGGGAAGGCCAGGATCTCGTAGGATATTTAGACGAAGGGAGGGAGGGAAGGAAGGAGGGAAGGAGGAAGGAGGGAGGGAGGGAGGGTAGGGAGAAGGAAGGGAGGAGGGAGGGAAGGGAGGGAGGGAAGGAGAGGAGAGGGGAGGGAAGGAGGGAGGGAAGGAGGGAGGGAGGGTGGGAGGGAAGAAGGGAGGGAGGGAGGGAAGGAGGGAGTGGAGAGGGGAGGGAAGGAGGGAAGGAGGGAGGGAGGGAGGGTGTCCATGTTGTCGTGGGGAAAGGAATATTGAATCGAGGAAGGTCGGGTTTGCATCATCGTCTTTATCATGAGTCTTAATCCTGGTTTTGATATTCGTATCATCGTTTTCTTTACCATTGTTTTCTTATTTTCCTTCTTCGGAGTTTTTCTTTTGTTGCTTCTTCTTCTGTTGTTGTTTTTATTATCATCACCATTATTATTATCATCATCATCATCATCATGATTACTATTATCATTATAATTATTATCAGTAGTATTACTATTATCTTCATTGTTGTTATTGTTGCCATTGTTACTATTACTATCATTATCATTATAATCATCATCACTATTGTTATCATTATCATTCTTGTAGCTATTATCATTATCCTTACTACTATCACTATCAATATCATCATTATCACTATTCATCTATTTTTATCATCAAAAGCAACGTCACAACAGTCTCCTTCTTCTCCTCCATTCCATTCCCTCTTCATCATAATTCTTTGAAAAGGAAGATCAAAGGGATTCCAGACGATGATATGTCACAATATATCATATATGTATATCTTGCCGAAATAAGTAAGGAGATAAGACATTTGTACCTCTCTCTCTCTGTCCTTCTCTCTCTCTCTCTCTCTCGGTCCTTCTCTCTCTCTCTCTCTGTCCTTCTTTCTTTCTCTCTCTTTCTCCCTCTCTCTCTCTCTCTCTCTGTCCCTTTCTCTCTCTCCCTCCCTCTCCCTCTCTCTTAATCTTTCTCTTCCCCCGCTCTCTCTTTCTCATGTACACATGTGTATGCACATAAGTACGTGTGTATGTATGTGTGTGTGTGAGTTTGTGTGTGTGTGTGTGTGTGAGTGTGAGTGTGTGTGTGTGTGAGTGTGTGTGTGTGAGTGTGTGTGTGAGTGTGTGTGTGTGAGTGTGTGTGTGTGTGAGTGTGCGTGAGTGTACATATGCGTGTGTGTGGTTTCACCCATACGCTGATACACTTTGTACATCGCTGATACCTCTCGGGCCCATTCCACCTCGACACCACTTGCCTTTACGAGCCTCTGCCGAGAGAACGATACAAGGCGCCGGGTTCCCTTCTACGGGATGCTTCTCCCCTTTGGAATTGCGTGTCTTCCCAGGTAGCTATTTTTATTTCACTTAATCTCTTCCTCTTTCTCTTTGCTACTTAGGTTTCCTTCTCGTGTTCATGGTTATTGGCATTTGTTATCGTATCTATCATGTACTCCTTTGTTGATTCAGTTATGAATGTATTTGCTTATTCATTCGTTTCTTCATCGGTGCGTTCAATAACACAAGGATAGGTCAATTCATACAAGACTTATCTTCATAACACTGTGAATTTTAATCCTCCATTCTTCTCTTTTTTACAAACTGCAAAGCCCCATTACTCCGTTCCTTTATACCAAACACTTTGCCTTGACACATAAAAAAAGAAAGAAAGAAAAAAGAAAAAAAGAAAAATCCTAACCGCCCTTAACATACACCTCAAACACGACCGTACTGCTACACGGCAAACACCTTAAAGGACACACACGCCCTCCCCCCCCCCCCCCCAAATAAAAAAGAAGCATTAAACCAGGAGAAGTTGCTGCTGTTGCGTCTAATATTAGAAGGACATTGCAGCCCCTCCCCCCCCAAAACATGCCTCCAGGAGAGATTTCAAAG